>NC_044979.1:103038967-103090716 GCF_008728515.1 Papio anubis
AAAAAAAGAAAAAGAAATGCATTACTCACATTTTGAAACTTTTGGGGAGAGCAGATCAGGTGCCTAAGCCAGTCCAAAAATGGCTTTGACAAAGCAAAAGCAAGTGGCCCTGGGATTACTGCAGTTAGGGGTGGAACCTGGGTGAGCATTCCTGCACAAGGACCCAGGCTTTGTGTGGCTTGAACTTCCCCCTACAGTGCCAAGAGAAGGAGTGCATGCACTTTCTATCGGCTAACTTACCTGTGGGTAAGAGGGAATCGTGGAAGTGGAGCTTGAAAGTTTTCAGTCGTAGAACACCAAAAATGCAGTCAGGTTCGTTATAATATGGGGTCACATCTTAAATCCCACCCAGTTTTCTGATACCAAGAGATTCAATGCAATAATATACCATCCATTAACCAATGGATGGTTATGGAATTCTTTCTCTGGTGATTATAACTTTAAAGCATTTTTTTTAACCCATCATCCTTTAGTTTATGCCTGTTTAATCTGGTAGGATGTGCAGGCACAGTCCATTTCCAGAGAGAGAGAGTAAAGTGATTGTTAGCCAACCATAAACACATACGGAGGCACCCTTCACTTTGTACTGTGGCACCTAGCCCACACAAGTGAGGAACGCTTCTGTTTGTACTCTCTCGCTGTCGTATTATCCTGTCCATGAGCCCCTCGGTTTGCTTTTTATTTTGTTCTTCTGCCCCTCCTAAGATACTAGATTCATTCTTGAGACCAGCCAGGCAGCCTTGGTGTTGACCCACTAGCGGTGGGGCAGCTGCACCTGATCCTTAGCCTGTGTTACTGGACAGGTGTCAAATCTTTAAAGTAAAAACAAAATCCTAAACCCTGGCTGGGCCTGGTGCCTCATGCCTATAAGGCTAGCAATTTGAAAGGTTGAAGTGGAAGGATCTCTTGAGCCCAGGAGTTGGAGACCAGCCTAGGCAACATAGTGAGATCTTATCTCTACTAAAAATTTTTTTTTTAATTAGCTGGGTATTAACTTTGAAATTTACTGCTTTTGGTCAAAATCCACTCTTCAGCTAATGCTTTCTTCCAGCTGGTTGTCTTCTTGCCTGCTCTGTGTTGTAAAATGAGAGTCCCTTACTGCATTATCAAGGGGAAGGCAAGACTGGGACGTCTAGTCCACCGGAAGACCTGCTCCACTGTCGCCTTCACATAGGTGAACTCAGAAGACAAAGGCGCTTTGGCTAAGCTGGTGGACGCTATCAGGACCAATTACAACGACAAACACGATGAGATCCGCTATCACTGGGGCGGCAACGTCCTGGGTCCCAAGTCTGTGGCTCGCATCGCCAAGCTTCAAAAGGCAAAGGCTAAAGAACTTGCCACTAAACTGGGTTAAATGTACACTGTTGAGTTTTTTGTACATAAAAATAATTAAAATAATACAAATTTTACTTCAAAAAAAATTAGCTGGGTATGGTGGTGCACGCCTCTAGTCCCTGCTTCTTCTGAGGCTGAGGTGGGAAGATCACTTGAGCCCAGGAGGTTTGAGGCTGCAGTGAGCCATGATCACACCACTGCACTACAGCCTGGACAACAGAGTGAGACCTTGTCTAAAAAAAAAAAATCCCAACCCCCTTCAAGTAACTGAACAGACCCCATATTGGCCAAGTGGACCCCAGAGTAACTTTGAAAACTAAGTTCTTGGCTGGGCATGGTGACTCACACCTGGAATTCCAGCATTTTCAGAGGCCAAGGCAGGAGGATCTCTTGAGGCCAGGAATTCAAGACCAGCCTGGGAAACACAGTGAGACCTCATCTTTACAAAAAAAATTTAAAAATTAGCTGGGCTGACCGGGTGTGGTGGCTCACACCTGTAACCTCAGCACTTTGGGAGGCTGAGGAGGGTGGATCACAACGTCAAGAGATCGAGACCATCCTGGCCAACACGGTGAAACCCCATCTTTACTAAAAATACAAAAATTAGTCAGGCGTGGTGGCACATGCCTGTAGTCCCAGCTACTCGGGAGGCTGAGGCAGGAGAATCGCTTGAACCCGGGAGGTGGAGGTTGCAGTGAGCTGAGATCGCATCACTGCACTCCAGCCAGGTGACAGCAAGACTGTCTCAAAAAAAAAAAAAAAAAAAAAAAATTAGCTGGGCTTGGTGGTGCACACCTGTGTCCCAGCTGTTTGGGAGACTGAGGTGGGAAGATTACTTGAGCCTGAGAGGTCAGTTCTGCAGTGAGCCATGATTATGCCACTGCACTCCAGCCTGGGCAGACAGGGTGGGGATCAGGCACACTTCCTTATATGCCCTCCCTCACTAACTATGATTAACCTTTCTTCCCTATGGACTTAGAAGAAACCAGCTCTTTCAAAAGATTCCACCACTGATGTCAACCAATGGGGATGCTGCCCTTTCTTTTTTGACCTGGTAAAGGGGCCAGTAGGGGTTTCTTTTACTTTTTGAGATGGAGTCTGGCTCTGTTGCCCAGGCTGGAGCACAGTGTCAGGATCTCCAGCTCACTGCAAGCTCCGCCTCCCGGGTTCATGCATTCTCCTGCCTCAGCCTCGGTAGCTGGTACTGCAAGAGCACCACCTCAGCCAGCTGGTTTGTATTTTTTTTAGTAGAGAGGGGTTTCTGCGTGTTAGCCAAGGATGGTCTCGATCTCCTGACCTGCGTGATCTCTGCCCGTCCTGCCTCCCAAAGTGCTGGGATTACAGGCTTGAGCCACCATGCCCGGCCAAGACCCAGTAGGGTTTTCACCTCCTCTGCTTCACATTTGGACATCAGAGGGCCAAAAACCCCACCTTCAGATCATGCCATCCTGGCCATTTTTTTGTTCACGGAACCCATGAAGGGGCATGATGCTCAGTGTTTCTCCTTTCATAAATATTCATGGCTCCTCCTATAGCTTAGTGAATATGTATATTTTGCCACACTGTCCAGCATACATTCCTGTTCCCTTTGCCCCTCCCTTGAAGTGTCTGTTTCTGGCTTCTGGCAGGAGGCTGTGCTTCACAGCCTGTCAGAATGGCCACCTGCAGGCTGCAACCCTTTCTGAGAAATAAAGTTCTCCTTTCCAGATTTATGAACCGCCTCATTCTTCAGTTGACAATGTATAGCAATGAAAAGATGGATGAAGACATAGATAGTGGTGGCTCATGCCTGTAATCCCAGCACTTTGGGAGGCCAAGGTTTCAGGATTGCTTGAGCCCAGGAGTTCAAGACCAGCCTGGGCAACATAATGAGACACCATCTCTACAAAAAATGCAAAAATTAGCTGAGCATGGTGGCACGCACCTGTAGTCCCAGCTACCTGGGATGCTGAGGTGGGAGGATCACTTGAGCCCAGGAAGTCACAGCTGCAGTGAGCCATGATCGCACCACTGCACTCCAGCCTGAGCAACAGTGTGAGACCCTGTTTTAAATTTTTTTATTTTTATTTATTTATTTTTAAAGACATAGGTAGCTAGAGTAATACAGAGATGAAAGGGAGATTATTCACACACGCGTCTTAAAATAGAAATTACTAAATTTTATTTTACTTAAAGTTAACAGAAAATGACATATTTGTGAAATTAAATGAATTTTTTTTACTACTAGAGATATTAATTCCCAAAAGAGTCATTTAACACTAAGAAAAATGATTATGGTTACAAAAACTACTAAATGGGCATATTTCACAGCACACACATAGACATATGCACGCAGCTACACACACACAACTCTAAGAGTGATTCTGTGTTTTCTAGGGGAGAAAATATAATTTATTTTCTTTCCCTCATAGGTTCTTCGTTGAAACAGCCTCCTAAAAATAAAAGTAGGCAGAAGTTTGGCTGGGTGCTGTGGCTCATGCCTGTAATCCCAGCAATTTGGGAGGCCGAGATGGGTGAATCACCTGAGGTCAGGAGTTTGAGACCAGCCTGGACAACATGGTGAAACCCCATCTCTACTAAAAATACAAATAGTAGCCAGGTGTGGTGGCCTGTAAGTCCAGCTGCTCAAGAGGCTGAGGCAGGAAAATCTCTTGAACCTGGGAGGCAGAGGTTGCAGTGAACCAAGATCGTGCCACTGCACTACAGACTGGGCAACAGAGCAAGACTCCATCTCAAAAAAAAAAAAAAGTTTATTAAGTCATTGCTGTACCCATCACACAGGAAAGGATTCTGAGTTCAAATGGATTTTTTTCTCAAGGCAGTGGCTTAGGGGCCTTGCTTAAATAGTATTTTAACAAAGACTCATAAATCCTATAGTGACAAGAGAGCATCTTCAGGTTTCCAAAAGGTAGGAAAATGTCAGAAGGTAAATCTATGGGAAGAGTAAAGTCTCTGGCGCTTTTGTCTATGAGCTTATAAGCAAACCCTGCAAAAGCCTGTCTTTAGGCGGGAAAGGCAGAGAGGAGGCAGGAAGACCTTTTGTCTTTGTAAATTGCCGTCCTGCCATCAGGCAAGCAGGGGGAAGGGTAGAATGTCCCCTGCCCTTTAATCTTCAGCTCTACAATCCCTAGTATATTACGGAGGAATATTTTGGTTTCTTTCAGTTTTAACCACATATTTCCACTTTTAAAGCATCCATTGACATCCTGGTACACAGTAAAACTTTCTCTTTGGTAGACTGCTGCAGAAATCCAATTCCAAGAATGTCTGTGAGGACTTCATCACTGTTACACTCTCTCCCACTGCTCCCTTTTGCTGCCCTCTTTATTATTATTGCTTAGAATTCTTCTTCTTTTTTGGCTTATGGCTCTGATGTGGCTGGAAGGTGCACGGTCTTAGAAGAGGAAAAGGATAGCTTGGGATTTAAGCCTCATAAGGCCAGTATCATACATATTGTATTAGTCCGTTCTCATGCTGCTATGAAGAAATACCCGAGACTGGGCAATTTATAAAGGAAAGAAGTTTAATTGACTCACAGTTCCACAGGGCTAGGGAGGCCTCGGGAAACTTACAGTCATGGGAGAAGGGGAAGCAAACATGTCCTTCTTCACATGGCAGCAGCAAGGAGAAGTGCTGAGCAATGGGGGGAAAGCCCCTTATAAAACCATCAGATCTGGTGAGAATTCACTCACTATCATGAGAACAGCATGCAGGTAACAACCCTCATGATTCGATTACATCCCACTGGGTCCCTCCCACCACACGTGGGGATTGTGGGAATTACAATTCAAGATGAGATTTGGGTGGGGACACAGCCAAAGTGTATCACCAAACCATATCATATTTAGCAGGTTTGAGGGAAAAGCTATACATATTTATAAGGGGATTGGGTAAACACATATGTCACATACATCCCACATTTACTTTGAGACCAAGTTTTTGCATTAAAAAGAGATGGAATTTGGCTCTTTACAATAAAAAGTGAACTACAGGATATACAGACAGTTTGTGCAAATCCTCTATAAGCTGCTGAAACTGGCCAAAGGCCTGCAGTAGCTTATCAGAAAAGAATGTTTGTGAGGCCCGTCCTCTGTCCAATCAGAGTTGTAGTGGTCTGGGTTGTAAATCAGAATTGATAGCTCCTATTGTTAGGGAGTTTAGCCAAAGGAATTTAGACATTTGCCATGCCAGTCAGGCCCTGAACCTACTCTGCCCGTAGGTAACTTCATTTCCTGAAGCTTTGAGTGCAACATAGTTGATAAAGCAGTGTCTATTTTGGTCTCTCAGATCACAAACTTTCTTTTTCTTTTTTTCTTTTTTCTTTTTTTTTGAGACAGAGTCTCACTCTGTCGCCCAGGCTGGAGTGCCGTGGCATGATCTATGCTTACTGCAAACTCGGCCTCCTGAATTCAAGTGATTTTCCTGACTCAGCCTCCCAAGTGGCTGGGATTACAGGTGCATGCCACCATGCCTGGCTAACTTCTTTGTATTTTTAGTAGAGACAGGTTTCACCATGTTGCCCAGGCTGGTCTCCAACTCCTGACCTCAAGGGATCCACCCGCCTTGGCCTCCCATAGTGCTGGGATTACAGGCCTGAGCCACCACACCCGGCTTCAGATCATATTTTCTTTCATGCCATTAATTTTTCAGCCTTGTTTAGTCTGTTTCTTGTTGCATCTAATTAATTTATTACATTTGTAATGTGGAGAAATATGAGTCAGTACAAAGAAGTAAGAAAGTAAGAAAAAGTAAAAATCAAAACCAAAAAAAGCAGAACAAAGAGAAAGTCCAAAATGGTGACTATCCTCTGTTTGTGTAGAAAAGACTGTGAATTAGGGCACACCTCCGTAAGAGAAGTCACAGGGAGCCACATCTACCCACCCATATTTATGTCCTTTGACTTGCTTTTTTCTTCTTCTGTGTTTATTCCTCTCCGCAAGTAAGTCACTGCACTCAAGAGAGAGACCGTTGGATGGGAGGGAGGAACAGGTGGTGTTCCTCTGGTGATCTTGGACATCAGATTATTTTTTTGCAACCTACAAAACTGTAAAGTGAAGTTTTGGCAGTTCCTCAGAAAGTTACCAGTAGAGTTTCGTATGCTCCAGAAATTCCATTCCTAGATAGTGTCAGTGCTTTTTTTTTTTTTTTTTTTTTTTTAGTTGGAGTCTAGCTCTGTTGCTCAGGCTGGAGTGCAGCAGCAGGATCTTGGCTCACTGTAACCTCACGTCTCGGGTTCTAGCAATTCTCCTGCCTCAGCATCCCAAGTAGCTGAGACTGCAGGTGTGTGCCACCACAGCTGTCTAATTTTTGTATTTTTAGTAGAGACGGGGTTTCACCATGTTGGCCAGGCCGGTCTCAAACTCCTGATCTCAGGTGATCTGCCAGCCTTGGCCTCCCAAAGTGTTGGGATTACAGGAGTGAGCCACTGTGCCCGGCCACATCTGGTGTTTTTACATTTTGTGGACATTTGTGTAAAAAAAAAAATTGAGTAGGAAAATTTGTGGAGCCAGAGATAGTGTCTTGTGCCTGTAGTCCCAGCTATTCAAGAGGCTGAGGCAGGAGGATTGCTTGAGCCCAGCAGTTTAAGACCAGCCTGGGTGATACAGTGAGACCCTGTCTCTAAAAAAAAAAAAAAAGGGAAAAAAACTCATCAAAATATACAGTTAAGATCTATGCATTTCACTTTAAAATTATACCTCAATTTTTTAAAAAAGTAAAAGAAAAAAAAATGGTCCATATTTTCAGCCAAGGTCAAGAAAGATCTGCCTTTGTTTCAGCTCTCATACTGTAAACAAGTGTGCTTTTTGCAGTATATTTAGTGCCATGTTTTTTGCATTTTTTTGCTTTTTATTGGTGATTTTGCTCTTCTTAGTGGCCCTAAGCATAGCGCTGAAGGGCTGTCTTGTGTTCTTAAGTACAAGCAAACCCTGATGATAAGAAAAAATATGTGTTAGATAAGCTTCACTCAGGCCTGAGAGCAGCTAGCCTAAATAAACTTTTTTTTTTTTTTTTTGAGACGGAGTCTGGCTCTGTCGCCCATGCTGGAGCGCAGTGGCACGATCTCGGCTCACTTCAAGCTCCACCTCCCAGGTTCACGCCATTCTCCTGCCTCAGCCTCCAGAGTAACTGGGACTACAGGCGCCCGCCACCACGTCCGGCTAATTTTTTGTATTTTTAGTAGAGACGGGGTTTCACCGTGTTAGCCAGGATGGTTTCGATCTCCCGACCTCGTGATCTGTCCGCCTCCCTCCCAAAGTGCCCGTGGTGGCGGGTGCCTGTAGTCCCAGCTACTCCGGAGGCTGAGGCAGGAGAATGGCGTGAACCCGGGAGGCGGAGCTTGCGGTGAGCCGAGATAGCGCCACTGCACTCCAGCCTGGGCGACGAGGGAGACTCCTCTCAAAAAACAAACAAACAAACAAAAAAGTTCATGCATCTCTTTAAATGCTGTAACAATGTATAGATCCACTGTGAGTATGTGAGATAATCCATTTTCCCTGTTCCTTAGTAACAATATGTCTTATAGTTATTTTTTAATCTTACTAACTTCAGAAGTAAAAAAAAAAGTACTTCATTATCTTAATTTTCTTTTCTTTTTTTTGAGGAAAATGGAGACCTTTTATTTTCTGAGAAACAATCTATAGATTGGGGAGATACAGCCTTTGGTACAAGTGAAAGTACACTCTATTTTCTTTTCTTTTTTGTTTTTGAGACTTGCTCTGTCGCCCAGGCTTGGGTGCAGTGGTATGATTTGGACTCACTGTCACCTCCACCTCCCAGGTTCAAGTGATTCTCCTGCCTCAGCCTCCCCAGTGGCCGGGATTACAGGCGTGTACTATCACACCCAGCTAATTTTTGTATTTTTAGTAGAGACAGGGTTTCACCATGTTGGTCAGGCTGGTCTCAAACTCCTAACCTCAGGTGATTCACCTGCCTCAGCCTCCCAAAGTGCTGGGATTACAGGTGTGAGCCACCGTGACCAGTGTATTTTATTTTCTTGATTACTAGTGAGGGTGAATATATTTATTTGTATTTCCTCTTTTCTGAATTCTTCACCTGTGTATTCTGACTTCAGTTTTGTTGTACTGCTGCATAATATACCACCCCAAAGTTTAAAAACAACAATCTAACATGCTTACAAAATTCTGTGGGTCAGGAATTTTGGCAGGATATAGCAGGCAAGGCTTTGTCTGCTACATGATTTTTACTGCTCAAATGGCTGGGCTGACTTGAACACAGGGCAGATGGCTAATCCAGGGGCTGCTTTACTCACATTTTTGCTGCCTATGCTGGGATGGCTGAGTCATGGGCTCAGGTGTAACTATCAATCACAGAGTCCACATGTGACCTCTCCAGCATGAAGGGCTCTTGGTAGTGGGACTTCTTACAGGGATCAGGACTTAAGGGGCAAGTGTTCCAGTGAACCGGGTGGAAACAACATGGTCTTTTATGATCTAGCCCAGAAGTCACGGCCCATCATTTAGGTTGTAGTCTATTGGTCAGCACTGCTGTGGGCCTATCCAGATTCAACAGGATAATCATAAACTCCACTTCTCAATGGGAGGAGCCTCAAAGAATTTCAGGCCAACACAGATGGGATGTTCACTTATGCTTACACATTTGTTTTGTCATATATTTGCAAGGGTTTTTTTGGTTTTGGTTTTGTTTTTTTTTGAGACAGAGTCTCACTCTGTCACCCAGGCTGGAGTGCAGTGGTGCTATCTTAGCTCACTGCAACCTCATCCGCCGGGTTTAAGCGATTCTCCTGCCTCAGCCTCCCAAGTAGCTGGGATTACAGGCGCCTGCCACTACACCCAGCTAATTTTTGTATTTTTAGTAGAGATGGGGTTTCACCATCTTGGCCAGGCCAGTCATGAACTCCTGACCTTGTGATCCACCCACGTCGGCCTCCCAAAATTCTGGGATTACAGGCGTGAGCCACCATGCCCGGCTGTAAGTTTTTTTTTTTTTTTTTTTGAGATGGAGTCTTGCTCTGTCGCCAGGCTGGAGTGCAGTGGCACGATCTCAGTTCACTGCAAGCTCCACCTCCCAGGTTCACGCCATTCTTCTGCCTCAGCCTTCTGAGTAGCTGGGACTACAGGCGCCCGCTACCACGCCCAGCTAATTTTTGTATTTTTAGTAGAGACGGGGTTTCACTGTGTTAGCTAGGACGGTCTCAATCTCTTGACTTCGTGATCCACCCGCCTCAGCCTCCCGAAGTGCTGGGATTACAGGCGTGAGCCACTGAGCCTGGCCAAGTATTTTTTCAAATTATCATTTCTCTTTAAAAATTTCTGACATTTTTTAATAACAAGATTTTTTTTTTTCTTTTTTGAGACAGTCTTGGTATGTTGCCCAGGCTGGACTTGAACTTCGGGCTCAAGAGATCCTCCACCTCAGGCTCTCAAGTAATTAGGACTACAGTCTCCTGGCTCCTGCCACCATGAGCAGATGTTCGTTTTTATTTTATTTTACATATATTTTTAAACAGGTTCTCACTCTGTCACCTAGGCTGGAGTGCAGTGGTGGGATCACAATTCATTGCAGCCTACATCTTCTAGGTTGAAGGTGATCTTCTCACCTCAGCCTCCGAAGTAGCTGAATGGGGACTATAGGTGCAGGCCACCCTGCTCCACCTTTTTTTTTTTTTGAGACAAGGTCTCTCTCTGTCACCCAGGCCGATTATGCAGTGGTGCAATCATGGCTCACTGCAGCCTCAACATCCAGGGCTCAAGCGATCCTCCAACATCAGCTTCCAAATAGCTGCGACTACAGGCACACACCACCACATCTGGTTAATTTTTGTTTGGTTTTTGTTTTTCTTTTTGAGACAGGGTGTCACTCTGTTGCCCAGGCTGGAGTACAGTTTTTTTTTTTTTTTTCTGTAAAGTAGTGATTATGACCTTATACAGAGTTGTCATGAAGATTGGACTTCTTGGCATCTAGTTTAAGTGATCAAGTTTCAAATCCCAAGTCTTTACAATTAATATGTATTGTATGTTTAGCATCTGAGCCTAGAAACTAATTCAGCACCAAGATATTTCCCCAAATTGCCATAAGAGGTCAGTAGGCAAGATAAGTATAATCTGTTTTATAGTCAAGGGTGGAAGTAAGAAGTCACCTGACTTGCCTGAAGCCACAGAGACATAAGTGAAGCAAAGACTGGACTAAAGTACATGTATAGTGAATGAACTGAATGTCTGAATTCATGCCAATAAAATGTATAACAATTTTTATTATCAATGATTATATACTTCAAAATCAAGATGTTGTTTGACAATACAAAGATGACGTGCAAAAGTACTTTTTGGTGATCAATGCCATTAATAGACTACAATCAGAATGTTTTTGTCTTTTTTTTTTTTTTTTTGAGATAGAGTTTTGCTCTGTTGTCCCTGCTGGAGTGCAATTGTGCAATCTTGGTTCAGTGCAACCTATGCCTCTGGGGTTCAAGCAATTCTCCTGCCTCAGCCTCCGGAGTAGCTGGGATTATAGGCATGCAACACCACACCCGGCTAATTTTTGTACTTTTAGTAGAGACGGGGTTTCGCCAGGTTGTCCAGGCTGGTCTCAAACTCCTGAGGTAAAGCAATCTGCCCCCCTTGGCCTCCCAAAGTGCTGGGATTACAGGGGTGAGTAATTTTTGTATTTTTTTGTAGAGGTGAGGTTTTGCCATGTTGCCCAGGCTGGTCTCAAACTCCTGGGCTCAAGCAGTCCTCCTGCCTCAGCCTTCTAAAGTGCTAGGATTACAGGAGTGAGCCACCAGGCCCTCTGTTTGTTTTTAAAATCAGAGGTAGATGTTGAATTTTATCTCATGCTGTTTTGAGTCTATGGCCACATGATCTTAGAGCTTTTTTCCCCCTTCTTCTGTCCTATAATTTTTTTTTTTTGAGATGGAGTCTTGCTCTGTCGCCCAGGCTGGAGTGTAGTGGCCGGATCTCAGCTCACTGCAAGCTCCGCCTCCCGGGTTCACGCCATTCTCCTGCCTCAGCCTCCCAAGTAGCTGGGACTACAGGCGCCCGCCACCTCCCCTGGCTAGTTTTTTGTATTTTTATTGGAGATGGGGTTTCACCGTGTAAGCCAGGATGGTCTCGATCTCCTGACCTCGTGATCCACCCCTCTCGGCCTCCCAAAGTGCTGGGATTACAGGCTTGAGCCACCGCGCCCGGCCCTGTCCTATAATTTTATTAATAAGTGTTCTATTTCTAGAATAAGCTCTAAGATGAACAATGAACATTTTTCTTGTTGTTCGTGTAGTTTCTCACTCAATCCCTGAAACCTAATTGATTATAATAATCTTATAATTATTGTTTTATCTTCATCTTACAGAGAATACTGACATTTTGTTAATTTGCAGAAGCTCACCTAGGTAGTCCATGTAATGGTATATTTTTCCTTTAAAATACTGTTTTTTTATTTTTTACTTATTTTTTTGGAGCGGAGTCTCACTCTGTCTGGAGTGCAGTGGTGCGATCTTGGCTCACTGCAACCTTCAACTCCCAGGTTCCAGCGATTTTTATGCCTCAGTCTCCCAAGTAGCTGGGACTACAGGCTGTGCCACCACACGCTGCTAATTTTTGTATTTTTAGCAGAGAGAGGGTTTCACCATGTTGGTCAGGCTGGTCTTGAACTCCTGACCTCAGGTGATCCAACCACCTCGGCCTCCCAAAGTGCTGGGGTTACATGTGTGAGCCACTGCGCCTGGCCTAATATACTGTTGAATCCGATTTTATCACGTTTTATTCAGTATTTTTGCATTTATATTTATAAATTAGATCGTGCCCTGTTTTTTCAGTTTTATTTTTCCTTTTTGTTGCTCTCTCTGCCAGGTTTTGGTATCAGAATTGTGTTTGCTTCCACAACAAGTTGAAAAAGCGTTGATTTGCTTTCATTATTCCAAAATTTTAATAAATTATAACAACCAATTCCAAGTGCATCTGACTACTCTGATGGATTCCTGTGGCATCTGGGTCTCTATGATGAAGTCCTCCCTGGCATAGGCTCCTATATGGGAGCTTGGGGGACATCTGCAAGTATCAGCTCACACTACGGCCACTGATGGCTTGGGGGACCCTCACGGTGCCTTAAAACTCTTGCCTAGACAACTGTCACGGGAACCTCTCGCAATACATGCCTCCCTTTTCTTTTTTTTTTTTTTTTTTGAGATGGAGACTCGCACTGTCGTCAGGGCTGGTGTGCAGTGGCACGAGCTTGGCTCGCTGCAACCTCGCCTCCCAGGTTCAAGGGATTCTCCTGCCTCAGCCTCCCGAGTAGCTGAGACTACAGGCGCGCGCCACCACGCCTGGCTAATTTTTTTGTATTTTTCGTAGAGACAGGGTTTCATTGTGTTGGCCAGAATGGTCTCGATCTCCTGACCTCGTGATCCGCCTGCCTCGGCCTCCCAAAGCGTTGGGATTACAGGCGTAAGCCATCGCGCCCGGCCTCCCTTTTCCTTTAAGTAGGAAGAAAAAAAAAATCCCCAAGGATGGTTTCAGTCTCTTTCAAGGTAGATACCATACCTTTGTAACTAAGTTAAAAAAAAATAAAATCTAATTTTCCCTCCCTCTCCAAAGCAGCAAGGGGAAATTGGATCCACCGCCACGTAGGAGCCCCTCATGGCACCAAACCCGGTGTCTCCAGGGATGGGCGGAGACCAGCGGGTGGGCTTGGGCAGTACGCGCTTTTCTCTTCCGACTTTGGGCCAAAGCCTTGTCTGGAGATCACAGTGTCTCGCTCGGGGACACGCCCTCCCTAGGCCCAAACTGGGTCCCCATTTGGAGTTCCCAGCCCCCCTCCCCGCCGCGGCGCGCACATTCCCAAGGCCGGGCGGAGCAGGGCGCAGCAGGCCCGCCCTCGGCGCGCGGCCAGGCTGGGCTCCTCCCCTCGAGCTGTGGCCGGGGGGCGGGCGGCAGGGGAGAGGGGGTGGTGGCTGCAGCCCGGGGAGGGCCGGGAGACCGTTCCACGTTTGCAAACGCAGCCGCACGCCCAGGCCTACCCGTGCCGCCCGAGCTCCGCACTGCGTCCGCGCCACTCTCCTCGCCGCCCCGATGGCGTTCCGGGGCTGGAGGCCCCCGCCGCCACCGCTGCTCCTGCTGCTGCTCTGGGTGACCGGGCAGGCAGCGCCCGTGGCTGGCCTGGGCTCCGACGCGGAGCTGCAGATCGAGCGGCGCTTCGTGCCTGACGAGTGCCCGCGCACCGTGCGCAGCGGCGACTTTGTGCGCTACCACTACGTGGGGACGTTCCCCGACGGCCAGAAGTTCGACTCCAGGTACCGCGCCCTTGGCGCCCGGCGCGGCCTCCGCGGATGCGCGTCCCTCTCTCCCGACAGGCCTTTCCCTCCTGCCGGACCTCCCCTAGCTCCGCCCAGTGCATCCGCGCTCCTCCCTTCTTCCGCTGCCCAAATTCTCCCGGACCCCAGACCCTCCGCCGCCGGTGAGCCTCCCGGCCCTCATGTGTCGTAGGCCGCCCGCCTGGGACTGGACCCTTGGAAGACCATGAGCAGCGGGGTTGGGGCAGACCACGCCCTCCTTTTCCTCCAGCGCGTGGACACACGCAAAATCAGTGTAAAATAATCAGTGTAAGTGGGGGCCACGTTGCACAACTGGAACCCCAAGAGTGGGTGTTCGTGCCTGCCTCTCTTCTCCCTTTCCTGTCTTCTCCCTTTCCTGTCTTCTCCCTTTCCTGTTCCTTCCCTCCGCTCCCTTGGGAATCTAGTCAGATGGTGCTTCTCACACAAAACGATGATGACGAAGAGGCTAGCAGCCGCAAACATACAATGAGCTGTTAACAATGTGTAGATGTAATTGTAAGTACTTTCCATATTGTAGTGTACTCATTTAATTGTACAGCAGTCTTGTGAGGTAGGTACTATCACTACCCTCATTTTATCAGTAAGGTAACAAGCAACTGAGGCTACGAAGCGTATTGAAACAATGGAGTCAGATTGTTTAATCCAACTCCAGAAGTCTGTGCGCGCAGCTACCACTGCCCTTCCTTTCCGGCCATACAAAAAAACCTCTCTTGGGGCTGGGCGTGGTGACTCACGCCTGTAGTCCCAGCACTTTGGGAGGCCGAGGCGGGAGGATCGCTTGAGCCCAGGAGTTTGGGGCTGCAGTGAGCTATGATCGTGCCACTGCACTCCAGCCTGGGAGACAGACAGAGATCCCATCGCAAAACAAACACAACACAACACCTCTCCTGGGCGGGAGGTGGTCCAGGACCGTCACTCCGCGTTGCACCAGGCCCAGAGCTCCTTCTCTCAGCTCTGCCTCAGGATCACAGCACCGCTCTCCAGTTTCCCTCCAGTTTAGTTTCGGGTTTAACAGGCCTCTCTTCCTCCAGCACCAGGCTACTCCTCCCCAAGGCTTTTGTTACAAACCCTGGTCCGTGCCAGCACTTCCCTTCGTGAATCACTAGATCAGGCAGAGAGAGCTATTTGTTGAGCCCCTGCTATGTGCCCCAAGGCCTAGGGTCATTATGAATATTTTGTAGACTCTTGACTTTTTTGAAGTTCCAGACAATGAATATACAAAAGCTTTTCAGCATAGTATGTGGCACTAGCAAGTGCTTAGAAATGATCATTCTTACTACTGTTTTAGTTGCTTAAAAAAAAAAACAAGCTTTATTGAGATATAATGCCATACAATTTGCCCTTTTGGTGTGTACAATTCAATGTTTTTTAGTATATTCACAGAGTTATGCAAACATCACAACTAGCCAATTCCAGAACATTTTCATCATCCCCCGAAAAGAAATGCAGTCACTCCCCAACCCCAGTTAGACTGCCCTCCAGTCCCTTTCAACCACAAATCCACTTTATGTCTCTATGGATTTGCCTCTTCTAGACATTTCGTATAAATGGAATCATATAATTTGAGGTGCTTTGTATAATCCAGCTTCTTTCATGGTTCATCTATGTTGTAAAGTATATCAGTACTTCATTCCTTTTTGTGGCCGTATATGTAATATTCCATTGTGTCCATCAGTTGATGGACATTTGAATTGCTTACACTTTTTGGCTATCATGAATGATGATGTTATGAACATTCATATGCAAGGTTTTGTGTGGATGTACCTTTTCCTTGTTTTTGGATATACACTTAGGAGCTGGAATTGCTGCGTCCTATGGCAACTATGTTACAAACGTTTTGAAGAATAGCTAACCTGTTTCCCCACAATGGCTGTACCATTTTACATTCCCACCAGCAGTGTATGAAGGTTCATAGTTTTCCACCATCTCATCAACACTTATACTTGTCTTTTTTTTTGAGACAGAATTTCGCTCTTGTCACCCAGGCTAGAGTGCAATGGTGCGATCACAGCTCACTGCAATCTCCCTGCCTCCCAGGTTCAAGCAATTCTCCTGCCTCAGCCTCCTGAGTAGCTGGGATTACAGGTGCCTGCCACCACGCCCGGCTAATTTTTGTATTTTTAGTAGAGATGGGGTTTCGCCATGTTGGCCAGGCTGGTCTCGAACTCCTGACCTCAGGTGATCTGCCCACCTCAGTCTCCCAAAGTGCTGGGATTACAGGCGTGAGCCACTGCGCCTGGCCTGTCTGTCTTTGATTATAACCATTTAGTGGGTGTGAAATGATATCTCATTGTGGTTTTGATCTGCATTTCCCTAATGGCTAACGATGTTGAGCATCATGTGCTTATTGACCATTTGTGTATCTTCTTTCATGTGCTTCTTTCATAGGGAAGAATTTGTTGCTTGAGTTGATAGTAATTAATTTCAGTAGAACAAGTTGTCCTACTATCTAGAACATCTCTACAGTTGGCAGCCACTGTGAGGCAGTGTAGGGCAGTTTAAAGAGCATGGAGGAGCTACCATCCATTCATCAAACATTTTGCAGTGTCTATCCCTCAAGACAGAGACTAGTCCTAGTCTAGTATGTCTCTTCCCCATCTCTACCACTTACAGCCTAGGCTATTACAACGTAGTGTGATAAGTACAGTAAGATAGTAGCGCACACTCTGTCTCTCATAAAGTTCACACATAGTTCTTACCATGTGCCTTCACATATGTTAACTCATTTAATCTTAGAAGAATTCGTTTAACTTCACAAGACAGTGAGGTAGGTACCTCATTACAAATGAAGAAACTGAGGCTCAGGAAGTTCAAATGATTTGCCCAAGGAACCTGACTACTAAGTGGTTGAGCAGAGATTTGAACCCAGGTAGTTCATGGCCATAATCTGTGGTCTGTAGTCCACCCGCGTATGTGATAGAAGAAAGGTAAGTAGCTTTGAAAGCACAGAGAAGGCTTAACCATATGTTTGTGTGTCTGTGTCGGAGGAGAGGTTAGGATGGAATCCTGGGGTGGCAGGGATAAGACCCAAGGATGACTAAAATTCAGCAGGGAGGAGCTCAGGGGTGTGTCTGCAGACCCTTAAGGTCCAGGCTTGTCTTTTGATAAATATTATTATGTGCCTACCACATACCTTTTTGGGTATACAGAGTTGTAGATGCTCTAGCACAGTAGTGTTTAAACTGCATATACTTCCGAATCACGTTGAGAGCTTGTTATACGGTTTCCGAATCAGTAGCTCTGAGATAGGGCCTAAGGATTTGCTTTTCTGACAAGTTCCCAGCTGATGCTACTGGTCTGAGGACCACACCTTGAGAACCATTGCTCTAAAACAGGGGTGCTGCAATGGGACATCAATTTACAAAAATAAATAAATAAATAAAACATGGGTCCCTAACCCCTGGGCCGTGGACCTGTTGTGGTCTGTGGCCTGTTAGGAACGGGGCTACATAGGCAGAGGTGAACAGCAGGTTAGCGAGCAAAGCTTCATCTGTATTTACAGTCTCTCCCCATTGCTCACATCACCGCCTGAGCTCGGCCTCCTGTCAGATCAGCAGGGGCATTAGATTCTCATAGCAGCATGAACCCTATTGTGAACTGCACATGTGAGGGATCTAGGTTGTGAGCTCCTTATGAGACTCTAATGCCTGATGATCTGTTGCTGTCTCACCACCACAAGCAATTCTTGTGCCTCAGCCTCCTGAGTAGCTGGGATTACAGGCGTGCGACGCCGCACCCGGCTAGTTTTTGTATGTTTAGTAGAGACAGGGTTTTGCCAGCTTGGCCAGGCTGGAATTCATTTATTCATCCGACAAATATTTACTGAGTGTCAGCTCTTGCAGGTGCTGCGGATGTAACAGTGAATGAAACAGAAATCTCTGCCCTCCTGGAGCTTACATACTAGTGAGAGCACAGGCGTGCTCTTAAGTTATATGGTAAATGAGCAGTTGGTGAGGGCTATGGAGAAAAAGCAGTGGGAGTGAGGGGTGGGAGGATGGGCGACAGGTCCAGAAAGGTGAGAGGACAGTGGCCACCCAGCTAATATAACTGACCTCCAGATTCTGGACTGGGTGCTCTCATGCCTCACACAAAGCTGCCAGCATGCGGTGAGTGCCTTGTGAGTAGTGTGCATAGATACCTCTACCCGTTCTAGGGAGGGAAGGATTTATTGCTGAAGCCATAGGAAAGGCTTTGAGGAGGAGCTGATGCTTGAGTTGGGCCTTGAGCATGGGTGGGATTTCATTCCTTGAAGCGGGGAGTGTGTTTAAGAGAGTGGATAAGGTGGACCAGGGCCTGGGCCTGAGCAGTGCATGCTCAAGGAACAGTGAGAGGCCCCAATATTTGGGTCAGGAGGTGGGGGACCCGGCACTGGAATGGTATGGGAGAAGCAGTCCATGGGAGGCCCGAGTGGCTGGGCTGGGTGTTGTGGACTTTGTTGTTGTTTTTTTTTTTTCATCCCATAGATTCAAGTTGCCCTGAGTATATGCTTCTGTTCAGGATCTTGTGAAGGGAAGGTTTTTGTTCAGAGGAATAAGGGGATTGAGGTGCTCAGTGGATGGACTGATAATGTAAGTAGAAGTTCTAGAGATCAGCCTCATGGGGGCTTCATTTTACACAGGGATTCATCCAGCTTCTAACATTCCAGGTACTAGGATACAGCAGAGGATAAAGCTGACAAAAATCCCTGCCCTCAAGTGAGGGTTGGAGCGAACAGAAGCCCGTTCCTGCAGACTTAAGCAGAAAGGAGTGGGAATTTATTGGAAGGATCGCCGATTACTTGTGAGGGTCCAGAATCATGGACTGAGGTGACTTTTTGCCTCTTCCCAAGGGGTTGCAAACGGGGCTTCATTCTCTCCCACGAGAAAGAGAGTGTTCCAGCAAGCTTCTCATGCTGCACACATGACCTCTGGGATCCACCACCAATGCCGACAAGCTGGACTGTCTCACAGGTTTCCAGGAAGTAATCTGATGGGTCCTGCTTGGGGCAGGTGTCCACCCTATTGGGTGTTAAGTCACATCATCCTAAGTGGGGGCCCAGGCTCACCCTTTCAGCAGGACTGGTCCTCAGGGAAGAGCCAGTGGGCTGGGCAGCAGCCAGGATGGAGTCAGGGGGGCCTGACGGGGACAGTGGTGTCAGAGCAACTGGCCAGGTCAGGACATGCTAACTTTGGAGTTGTTTAGAGTGTGACTCTGCATCGCAGCTCTTTCTATGGAGAAGGGGAGTGCTGAAAGGCAGGCTGCTACCATGCGTTAGCCCTGTGCATTTCTGCTAACTAGGGGAAGATCCTAGCCACTTCTCGCTGCGGTCTCCTAAGGCCATTGGCAGCTGGCCAAGCACCCCTGGTGAAGACTTATTAGCAGGGCTTTGAATTTTCATTTGTGGGTCATTGCGAGCAATTACACATTTATATGAACAATTTAATTTGGCTGTATGGTATTTTATTGGGCTAAGCCCTGTGAAAAATGGGAATCATCTATAGGGATCTGACATTTTAATTTGTGCAGTTGCTTAAAAACAAAAAATCCACAACAGCAATGGATTTTGCTTTGCTTTGCAAAGTTTTTCATTTAATGATGTTTTAATGGGCCAAAGCCCATCCAAGCCAACAGCTCATGTTTCAGGGTCCGATTTTCCGAGGAGCTATGAATGGAGGCGTTCTCTCTTATTTCTTCTCTGCTCCCGCATGCTCCCTCTCTCCTCCCTCACCTCCTCTCCCTTCTTCCTCTGCAGTGTTCTCACACTTTCCTGTCTGGATAGTTTGCTGGTTCATTAACTGCTTTTCTTTTCTCCCTGGCATGTCTCATTAGCTACTGGTAGAGATGGTTGTTTGAGGGAAATAGTCTTGGGCAAAGGGTCTGGAAAGCCCAGCGTCCCCTTTGGGAGTGTATGTGTGGAGAGGGAGGTGGGAGGCAGAAAAGCCAGACTACCTCCCTGCTTTCAAGTCTGCAGTAAGATCCAGTCTCAGTGGTGAAACTCAGCCAGCAGAGGGGGTGAGTCCCAGTTGGGAGCTAGGCAGCCAGTGAGGAGGTGCGTTTCAGTCCCATTCGTGAAGGGCAGTGGCAGGACCACAGTCCAAACGTGAAGCAGGTCCCCTGTGAGTCAGCCATCTGAGTTGGCCCAAGTGAGACAGGACCAACTTTGAGGCCCCCAGAAGGTAGTTCCCATGCCTAGTGGACTTGTTCTTCCTTACTTTGCCTCCCTTCTGTTATGGGTTCTCAAAATATGGCAGTCTTTTTTTCTTTCTTTCTTTCTTTTTGAGACAGGGTCTCACTCTGTTTCCCAGGCTGGAGTGCAGTGGTGCTCACTGCAACCTCTGCCTCCTGAGTTCAAGCAATTCTGATGCCTCAAGCCACCCGAGTAGCTAGGATCACAGGCATGTGCCACCACACGTGGCTAATTTGTGTATTTTTGGTAGAGAGAAGGTTTTGCCATGTTGCCCGGGCTGGTCTCGAACTCCTGAGCTCAAGTGATCCACCCGCCTCGGCCTCCCAAAGTGCTGAGATTACCGCTTGAGCCACCGTGCCCAGCCTGCCATTTGTCCTTTTAAAAGTTTGTTCTTATTGCAGATTTAAACGTACATTTAGAAGCCCCATTATGCCTTAAGAATATAGCCATGGGGGCCAGGCACGGTGGCTCACGCCTATAATCCCAGCACTTTGGGAGGCTGAGGTGCGTGGATCACCTGAGGTCAGGAGTTCAAGACCAGCCTGGCCAACATGGTGAAACCGCATCTTTACTAAAAATACAAAAATTAACTGGGCATGGTAGCTTGTGCCTGTAATCCCAGCTTCTAGGGAGGCTGAGGCAGGAGAATTGCTTGAACATGAGAGGCAGAGGTTGCAGTGATCCAAGATCGTGCCACTGCACTCCAGCCTGGGTGACAGTGAGATGCCATCTCAAAAAAAAAAAAAAAAAAAAAAAGGAAGAATATAGCCATGAGGATAGTTATTTATCTCAAGTAATGTGTCACCAATAAAACGTGAGCTTCTATGTAGACAGTTTAGTGAATTGACTCTGATGTCTCTTGTCTTAGTGGTCCTTGGGTTAATAATTTTAAAGAGCATCATCAGAGGGTGCTACAGACACCTTTCCCATCACCCCCCTGGGGCAGTGATGGAAGGGGACAAAAATAATCTGGTGGAGAGTAAAGGAGGGTGTTGGATGTGCTAGGTGGTTTCCCTTTGCCTTTCTAGGTCCACCCTCCACCTGTTCCCTTTGCTTTCTGCTCTGGGAGGCTGACCTCTATGGACTACATGTGCATAGTATGGAGTGCATTAATGACCCTTTGTCTTCTGGCTTTGGTTGGGTTCAGCCAATGGGACATTGTAATAGGCCATTCTTGTGTCGCTGGAAAGAAATACCTGAGGCTGGGTAATTTGTAGGAAAAGAGGTTTAATTGGCTCGCAGTTCTGCAGGCTGTACAGGAAGCATGGCATGCTGGCGTCAGCTTCAAATGAGGACCTCAGGAGATTTACAGTCATGGTGGAAGGGAAAACGGGAGCAGACATTTCACACGGCAAGAGCGGTAGCAAGAGAGAGAGGGTGAGAGGTGCCACACACTTTTAAACAAGCAGATTTGTGAACTCATTCATTACCAAGGGGATGGCGTTAAGCCCTCCCACCAGGCCCCACCTCCAACACTGGGGATTACATTTCAACATGAGATTTGGCATGGACACAGATCCAGACCCTATCAGGCATCAGATGTTCAGAGGGAGGGAAGAGAGTGAGGTGAAGGTATTTATTTCTCTGGCTTCCTGTCTGTAGGGTCACCATGGATTGTGGCCCTAAACTAAAGGGCCCAGTTCCTGTCAGATAGCCCCTAGCTGCCCTCTCTGTCTCTGTCATTCAAGCTCAGGTGTGATAGCAGCATTCCCTACCCAGCCACAGAGGTACTCTCCCTTGTGTTTTGCTGTGTTCTCTACACACCTTTGCACACAGCCACTTTGTTATTACTTTAAAAAAACCATAAAATTTGCCATTTTAATAATTTTGAACTGTATAATAGAGAGTGTTAGCTATATGCACACTGTTGTGCAATATATTTCTAGAATTTTTCCGTCTTGCAAAATTGAAACTTTATGCCCATTGAACAACTTCTCTGCATTTTTCCCTCTTCCTTGTCCCCTGATAACAACATTCCACTTTCTGTTTCTATGAGTTTGACTACTTTAGATACCTCATATAATTCGTGGAATCAAGCAGTATTTGTCTTTCTCTGACTGGCTTGTTTCACTTTATGTAATGTCCTCAAGGTTCATCCATATTGTAGCATGTGATAGAATTTCCTTCCTTTTTAAGGCTGAATAATATTTCATTGTGTGTATATGCCACATTTTTTTAATCCATTTATTTGTTTATGGACACTTAGGTTACTTCTAGCTTTTGGCTATTGTAAATTGTGCTGAGGTGAACATGTGTGTGCAAATATCTGAGTTGTTGTTTTGTTTTTGTTTTAGTTTAGACAGAGTGGTTTTGTTTGTTTGTTTGTTTTGTTTTTTGAGACAGAATTTCACTCTTATTGCCCGGACTGGAGTGTAGTAGTGAGATCTCAGCTCATCGCAACCTCTGCCTCCCAGGTTCAAGTGATTCTCCTGCTTTAGCCTCCTGAGTAGCTGGGATCACAGGCACCCATCCCTACGCCCAGCTGATTTTTGTATTTTTAGTAGAGACAGGGTTTCTCTATGTTGGTCAGGCTGGTTTCTAACTCCCGACCTCAGGTGATCCGCCCACCTCGGCCTCCCAAAGTGTTGGGATTATAGGCATGAGCCACCGCGCCCGGCTCAGATAGAGTCTTTTGTTCTGTTGTCCAGGGTTGAGTGCAGTGGCGTGATCACAGCTTACTGCAGCCTTGACCTCCTGGGATCAAGTGATCCTCTCACTTCAACCTCCCAAGTACCTGGGACTATAGTACCTGTGCACCACCACACATGGCTAATTTTTGTGTTTTTGTAGAGATGGAGTTTCACCAGGTTGCTTAGGCTGGTCTTGAACTCTTAGGCTCAAGCTTCAACCTTGGATTACAGGCATGAGCCACTGCATCCGGCCTGATTCTGTTGTCAGTTCTTTTGGGTATACACCAAGAGATAGGATTGCTAGATCATACAGTACTTCTATTTTTGATTTTTTGAGGAGCCTACAGGCCATTTTCTAGAGCAAGTACAACATTTTGTATTCCCATCAAAGTGCACAAAGATTCTGATTTCTCCCATATCCTCTCCATCACTTTTTATTTTCCAATTTTTTGATAGTGGCCATCCTAACAAGTGTGTGTGTGATAATATTGCATTGTGGTTTTCTTTTTCTTTCTTTCTTTCTTTTTTTTTTTTGAGACAGAGTTTCACTTTTGTCGCCCAGGCTGGAGTTCAATGGCGTGATCTCAGCTCACTGCAACCTCTGCCTCCCAGGTTCAAGTGATTCTCCTTCCTCAGCCCCCCGAGTAGCTGGCACTACAGGCATATGACACCATGCCTGGCTAATTTTTGTACTTTTCGTAGAGATGGGGTTTTCCCATGTTGGCCAGGCTGGTCTTGAACTCCTGACCTCAGGTGATCCGCCCACCTCAGTCTCCCAAAGTGCTGGGATTACAGGCATGAGCCACCATGCCTGGCCTGCATTGTGGTTTTTGATTTGCATTTCTCTGCTGTTTAGTGATGTGGAGCATCTTTTCATATGCTTGTAGGCCATTTGTATATCTTCTTTGGAGAAATATTCATTCAATCCCTTTGCTCATTTTAAAATTGGGTTATTTTGTTGTTGAGTTTTAGGAATTCTTTATGTATTCTAGATATTAATCCCTTGTCATATATGAGGTTTGCAAACATTTTCTCCCATTTTTTAGGTTGCTTTTTTACTCTGTTGATTGTTTTCTTTGCTGCTCAGAGTTTTAAAGTTTGACAAAGTCCCCTTTGTCTGTTTTTGTTTTTGTTAGCTGTGCTTTTGGTGTCATATCCAATCCAATGTTATTATACTTTTCCCTTGCGTTTTTTCCTAGTTTTATAGTTTTGGATCTTATATTTATGTATTTAATCCATTTTGAATTGATTCTTTCCTGTGGTATAAAGTAAGAATCCAACTTTATTCTTTTGCATGTGGAGATCCAATTTTCCCAGCACCATTTATTGAAGAGACTGTCCTTTACCCATTGTGTAGCCTTAGCCCTTGTCAAAGATCATTTGACCATATAGGCAAAAGTTTATTTCTGGGCTATTTTGATCTGTTGGTCTGTATGTCTATATTTGGGCCAGTACCATGCTGCCTTGATTACAACAGTTTCATAATATGTTTCAAAATCAGGAAGTGTGAGGCCTCCAGCTTTGTTCTTCTTTCTCAGGATTGTTTTGGCTATTTAGAGTCCTTCAAGATTCTAAGGCTAGGCACTGTGGCTCACACCTGTAACCCCAGCACTTTGGGAGGCTGAGGCGGTCTGATCCTGAGGTCAGGAGTTCCAGACCAGCCTGGCCAACATGGTGAAACTCTGTCTCTACTAAAAATACAAAAATTAGCCGAGCATGTTGGCAGGTGCCTGTAATCCCAGCTACTCGGGAGGCTGAGGCAGAATTGCTTGAACCCGGGAGGCGGAAGTTGCAGTGAGCTGAGATGGCACCACTGCACTGTAGCCTGGGTGACAGAGTGAGACTCTGTCTCAAAAAAAAAAAAAAAAAAAAATTCCATATGAATTTTAGTTTGGTTTTTTTGTTTTTTTGTTTTTTTTTCTATTTCTGCAAAAAAATGCCATTGGGATTTTGGTAGGAATTGCATTGAATCAATAGATTGCTTTGGTTAGTGTGGATATCTTAGCCATATTAAGTCTTCCAATCCGTGAACAAGAAATGTCTTTCCATTTATTTGTGTCCTCTTTAATTTTTCTTTCTTTCTCTCTCTCTCTCTCTCTCTCTCTCTCTCTCTCGGATTACAGGCATATGCCACCATGCCTGGCTAATTTTTGTATTTTTAGTAGAGACAGGTTTCACCATGTTGTCCAGGCTGATCTCAAACTCCTGACCACAGGCGATCTGCCTGCCTTGGCCTCCCAAATTGCTGGGATTACATGCATGAGCCATTGCCCCGGCCCTCTTTAATTTCTTTCAGCAATGTTTTTCTAGTTTTCTCCTTTTGCCTCCTTGGTTAGGTTTAATCCTAAGTATTTCATTCTTCTTGATGCTGTTGTAAATAGGATTATTTTGTTCATTTCCTTTTTTAAGATTGTTCATTATTAGTGTATAGAAATGCAGCTGATTTTGAGGTTTTGTATCCTGCAACTTTGCCAAATTTGTTTATTAGTTTTTTTTTTCCCCAGCAGAACCATGAAGTCCAATGTTTATTAGTTTTAACAGCTTTTTCTATGGACTCTTACAGGATTTTCTATATATATAAAGTTATTTCGTCTGTTAAAAGAGATATTTTTACTTCTTCCTTTCCAATTTCTGTGCCATGTAGTTATTTGCCTTGCTTAATTGCTCTAGCTAGGAGTTCCAGGACCATGCTGAACAGAAGTGTTGAAAGCAAGCATCTTTTCCTTGTCACCAATCACAGGGGAAAACCTTTCAGTTTTCCACCATTGTTTATGATCTCAGCTGTGCACACCCCATTATTAAACTTTCCTGGAAAAACTTCGTTTGGGTGTGTCATCTGTTTCCTGCGGGCCCCTGAATGAGATGCCTGTAAAAGGTGTAAATAAGCCAGATCCCAAGACAGGTTGTATAAATGCTTATTCCAGAGTGTGCAGAAATAATTTTCATGACCAGTTCTGGGCTTGATGCTGCCCATGAGTTTGTGCCAGTTGTGCTGATCAGAATAAATTTGTTCAGAACAACTTTATTTTTGCAGATGGTCAGAATTTTAAGCAGTAGATAAGACTGGTCTTGCATTGTTAGCCTCTTGTATAAATGTATACCTTTTTAATGTATAAATGTATACATTTTCTTTCAGAAAGGTTTTTTGGTTTTTAGCACTTTGGTGCTTAATTGTTCACAGTGGTTAGGCAACATCAAATGAAGAAGTTAATATTGTGAGGCAACACCTGTTTCTTTCTTCCTTTCTTTCTTTCCTTTCTTTCTTTCCAGGATCTCACTCTGTCACCCAGGATGGAGTGCCAGGGTACGATCTTGGCTCACTGCAGCCTCCGCCTCCCAGGTTCAAGTGATCCTCCCAACTCAGCCTCCCGAGTAGCTGGGACCACATGCGCATACCACCACGCTCAGCTAATTTTTTGTATTTTTAGTAGAGATGGGATTTCACAATGTTGCCCAAGCTGGGCAACAACTATTTCTATACACCTCTAGGGAGGCCCTGACCCTGGAGTATGAGAGTCAGATGGTCCTAGATTCTCACTTTTTTCCCTCCTCATGTTTAATTTCATGAGCTTGGGAAGTTTTGTAACCTCCAAAGAGTCTGAGTATCATAGCACCCACCTTAAAGTGCTGTATGAGGATTAAATGGTGTAGTATATATTGAAGAGCTTAGTCTGCTACTGTGCCCAACAAATAATAAATACTCTGTCAATGGTAGTTAGTATTAAAAAGTTTTGTTAAATTTGGGAAGTATATTCAGGTTCTGTGAGTGAAAAAAATATTTTTAAAGTATGCCGGTGCATTGTTGCTGTTTCTGTGTGTTCTGTGCTTGGGAGTCTTTGAAGTCTTGCTTTCTGGCCCATTATTATAATGAATCTGCCAGTTTGATGATGGCTTAGTGGCAGGGCGAGTCGCCAGCCAAGTGTAATTCAAGAGCGGGCATTCCAGGGGGTGCGGATTGGGGCCCCGGAGGTAGAGGGTGGAGGTGTAAAGCTGACTTGGGCACAAAACTGGCCATGTGCTTTTGTCCTCTGGCTTGTTGGCCTGTACTTGAAATCTTGCTTTCTGTTCACTGACCTTGAAGAAAGGAAACCTATTAAAATAGGCTGTAAAACTAGGAGGAGAAAGACAAGAGGGCCAGGTCTCAGGAAGCTGCCCTGAGGGGAGTGGTGAGGTGGACTCTGTTGCTCGCCCAAACTGTTCATTAGGGAAAAAGAGGAAAAAGTGAAAGTATTTTGCAAAATGAAGGGTGACACATTCTCATGAAATAAATCCCAGCAGCTCTTAACATTTTATTACATAAGTAATTACATGATCATTTTGAAAAGTAAGATAATTAAAGAGAAAACAAATTCAGTCACCTGAAGTCCTCTACCTGTAGATGATAGATAATATTTCATGTATTGCCTTATGGATTTTTTCAAATGCATCTATATATGTAAGTTGAAAATGGGGTGATTTTATACTGTGTTAACCTGTCCCCACCCCCCACCCTTTTTGAGACAGAGTTTCATTCTGTCACCCAGGCTGGATGACAATGCAGTGGCACCGTCTCAGCTCACTGCAACCTTCACCTCCCAGGTTCAAGCAATGTTTGTGCCTCAGGCTCCCAAGTAGCTGGGACTACAGGTGCACACCACCACACCCTGCTAATTTTGTGTTTTTAGTAGAGATGGCATTTCACCATGTTGGCCAGGCTGCTCTCAAACTCCTGACCTCAAGTGATCCACCCTCCTTGGCCTCCCAAAGTGCTGGGATTACAGGCATGAGCCACCATGCCTGGGATTGTAACCTGCCCTTTACTCATATTGTATATATCCCTCCATGTCAGTGAGTAAAAATCTGTTGTTATAAAATGCCATACAGCATTGTATTTTATGTCTTCTGAAACTCTGTGGGTCTCTATTAGTTTATAAGGTACTTACTTGTAGGCAAAGTCCGTGCCTTGTACTTTATATCCCCCAAAGCACCTGGCACGGTCCCCTAATAGGCAAACCCCTGTTGTTTGCTACATTTGACATTGAAGAAGATAAAGGTGTGAGTCACAGCCATGATTTCCTTATTTATCTTTTGATCTAAGGCCATTGCCTATCAGCCTTTAAAACATGTATATTAGTGATCGTAAGACTACATCATACTTTCTATTACCTGTGATAATTATAGCAATATTGGCACAGCACTTTGGTTTTCAGAACATTTTTCACATTGTTATACAGATCCTGGGAAGGCTGTTATTATTTCTTGCATTTTGCAGTGGAGGAAACTGAGGTTAAGAGAGTTTAAGTATGTTTTATGCTCTTACCATGCTGCCTCTGTGTTTAACTTAGCTGGATGCCTTTAAAAAAAAATCAAGTGTGTGTGTGTGTGTGTGTGTGTGTGTGTGTGTGTGTGTGAACTTAGGCCATCAGTACCTATGATGTTGCTTTTGGGTACCAATGACATAGAAAATGAAGTAAAGTTTATTTTTTATTTTTTTTAGACAGAGTCTCGCTGTGTCGCCTAGGCTGGAGTGCAGTAGCACAATCTCAGCTCACTGCAATCTCCGCCTTCCGTGTTCAAGCAATTCTCCTGCCTCAGCCTCCTGAGTTGCTGGGGCTACAAGCGTGTGCCACCACGCCTGGCTAATTTTTTTGTATTTTTAGTAGAGACGGGGTTTCACCGTGTTGGCCAGGCTTATTTCAAACTGCTGACCTCAGGTGATCCACCCTCTTTGGCCTCCCAAAGTGCTGGGATTATAGGCGTGAGCCTCTGTACCCGGCTGTAAAGTCTTTATTTTATTTTATTTTATTTTATTTTATTTTATTCTATTTTATGTTATTTTTTGAGACTCTGTCACCCAGGCTACAGTGCAGTGGTGCAATCATAGCTCACCGCAGCCTCAAACTCTTGGGCTCAAGCGATCCTCCTACCTCAGCTTCCAAAGTAGCTGGGACTATAGGCATGCACCACCACACCTGGCTAATTATATGTATTTATTTGTTTAGAAGAGAGGAGGCCTCACTTTGTTGCCCCGGCTAACTTCAACTTAACTCCTCTTGCCTTGGCCTTCCAAAGCCCTGGCATGACCACAGCCAACTCTTTCTTTTTTTGTGTGTGTGAAAGAATAGGTAATTATTTTGCAAAATCAGCTTAACACATTTTTTTTTTTCTAGAGAGAGTTATGCTGATTCTTATTGAACTAGATTTGCTGGCAATATTCAAGATAGTCTAAAATTTCCAACCCTACAAGTACTGTCCAGTGGAGATGTTCCTGTATCAGTAACTCCTTGGCAGGCTTTTTGCTTTGCTGTGGCCACATTACATCTGTGGGCGCATTTTGACAGGTTGGTTTTTACTGAGGAAGGGACTATTTATACTTTTCTCTCTCTTTCCCTACCCTTCGGGTCTTCAGCTATGACAGAGACTCCACTTTCAACGTGTTTGTGGGAAAAGGACAGCTGATCACAGGGATGGACCAGGCTCTTGTCGGGATGTGTGTAAACGAGAGACGTTTCGTGAAGATTCCCCCGAAGCTTGCCTACGGAAGTGAAGGAGTTTGTAAGCTTTTCTTCCTCGTTTATAAACACATCTGCAGAAACAATGAGAACACTTTTAGGATGTTAAGTCAAACAGACTGGAGAATCTTGGAAGCTTTAGATTGGGAGAAAATGAAAAGCAGTGAACTCATACACAGCTAAAATTTCCATCTTAGGTTTATTTCTTCTAGATGTGAAAGAAAGTGTCATTAACACAGATATATTGAATGATACCCTCAATGAGAAGAAAACTGTTTTTTCTCTTTTCTTTCAGTTTCATGTGGAGGAAAGAGGGAGGAAGAATGGGTCATTTTGGTATTGTAGAGCAGTGACTGCTTGAACCCTTTTGGCCCACATTCACCTTGGCAGCATCCTAGGTGTTTGTTTATCTGGCCTGAAAGGCAGCAACTGTGAACTCAGTGTGAAATCTTTAATTTCTAGCTGGTGTGATCCCCCCCAATTCAGTGCTTCATTTTGATGTACTTCTGATGGATATTTGGAATTCTGAAGACCAGGTTCAGATTCACACCTATTTCAAGCCCCCGAGTTGCCCTCGGACCATCCAGGTGTCTGATTTTGTGAGGTACCACTACAACGGGACATTCCTGGACGGAACTCTGTTTGATTCGAGGTAAGTCCTGTCGCTTATGGAAGTATCAGTGAAATGTCCCATGCATAGTTGCTTCCTTCTGTCTTGCTTTTTATGCCGATGGGGAAACCAGAATAAGGAATCTTCTCAACTGTAACCAGTACCGAACTCATCTACTTAAGACTTTTGGTCAGTGTTGCATCTTCTCTGGTGCCAGAGTCAAAATTTTAATACATCTTAGAAACATTGAAGAGCAATGTTTATCTAACTTAACAGTATTTTGAGATCTCATCATTAAGTGAAAGGCTCTATTTGTTTTTTTTTTTGAGATGTAGTCTCGTCCTGTCACCCAGTCTGGAGTGCAGTGGCACGATCTTGGCTCACTGCAACCTCTACCTCCTGGGTTCAAGCGATTCTCCTGCCTCAGCCTCCCAAATAGCTGGGGCAACAGGTGCACGCCACCACGCCAAGCTAATTTTTTGTATTTTTAGTAGAGACGGGGTTTCACCATATTAGCCAGGATGGTCTCGATCTCCTGACTTCATGATCTGCCTGCCTTGGCCTCCCAAAGCGCTGGGATTACAGGCGTGAGCCACCGCGTCCAGCCGTGAAAGCCTCTATTTTTCAGGAGGCTTATGCACGTTTTGGTTCATTTTTATAGTTTTCCCACGGAAGCAGGAGGGGAAAGATGAATGTGTATGAAGCTATGGAGCGGCACGGGGCCACGTCAGAGATCAGGGAACCCTTTGCAATTTCTTCTCATTAGAGCGTGTTTGATTAGTGGAATAGCTGGCCTGTTTTTATCTATCACTGGTATAAATGCATGCTTTTTATTTCTTTCTAAACTTGAGGACATTTGCCCTGAGTTTGGGGGCAAAGATCCATAAACGCCTATCTCTAGGGATGGGTATGAGATCATTGTTTAGCTGATATTTGGGTAACAAAAACTGTACTGAGAGAAGAGTTGGAAACATTCTCATGGTGTGGAACTTTTGCCCTTTCTCATTGGCTTTCAGTCACAATCGCATGAAAACATATGACACATATGTGGGGATTGGCTGGCTGATTCCTGGAATGGATAAAGGGCTGCTGGGGATGTGTGTGGGTGAGAAGCGCATCATCACCATTCCTCCTTTTCTGGCCTATGGAGAGGATGGAGATGGTAAGTCCTTCTCCTTCTTGGAGCCACTCTCTCCTATCCTTATTTTTATTGCAGTGGTTAATTCAATTGTCACCACATGAAACCCACTAGACCTTTTTGTCTAGACCTACACTGTCCAATATGGTAATCACTAGCTACATGTGGCCATTTATATTGAAATAGAAACAAGTTAAAATTAGCTGAAATTTAAAATTCAGTTCCTTGGTCGCACTGCTACATTTAGGTACCTAATAGCCTCACGTTGCTGAGGGCCACCATACTGGACAGTGCAAATACAGACCCGGATCATTTCCATCCCTCAGAAAGTTCTATTCGACAGTGCTAGTCTGGACTGTCTGATGATTGAGTTGCAGAAATTTCCACTTACTTATGGTCATTGGCATTCATAAGTAACCTCCTCTGCTCCTGCCGTACCTGCTATGGCCTTGGCCACCAACCTCTCTGGCTTTAACATTTGTGAAATGAGACTTGAACTAGACACTATAAAAGTTGCAGATATCAAGGTAGAAATTTAGCCATATAATGTCAGAATAGCCAAATTTCCCCATTTGCACCTCTACAATGGGTTTTACCTATGACATTAACTCCATATGGACAAAAGCAAAGGGTAATGTTAGAAAACACATTCATTAGAAGCACTGTCCTGTTTGTAGTTTTCCTGTGAAGGAAAACACATAATATTGACTGATAAATAGAATTTCTCAGGTACTCATGTTTGAATTTCAGGTGCGTTTAATCATATTGACGTGCTGACACAACATAGAGACCTGTAGGCATTTACACAGCAGATGGATACAGTGATGTGTTGGTTAATAATGGGGATATGTTCTGAGAAAGGCATCATTAGGCAATTGCATTGTTGTGCAAATGCCATAGAGTGCACTTACACAATCCTAGGTGCTACAGTCCACTGCACACTTAGGCTGTATGGTGTAACCTGTTCTTCTAGCCTGCAAACCTGCACAGCATGTGTGCTGAATCCTGTGAGCTACTGTAACACAATGGCAAGAATTTATGTATCTAAACATAGAAAAGATACAGTAAAGACATGATATGATAATCTCATGGGACCACTCTCATATATGTGGTCTGTTGTTGACCAAAACTTCATTATGCAGCAGATGACTTTGTAGTTAAGGATATAAATGAGAACATGATGCTTCTTAAGAAATTTACTGATAGTGATACCCAACTTACAATAGCCAATATGTTTTCGATGTTGTTTTTTAGCTCTGTGGAGCAGAGCAGGAGAAGGGAGCCTGAGGTGGTGGAGCTCAGCCTTCTCTCGTCTCTACCTCCATATATATATATACACACACACATACATACACACTCATATATATATACACACACACACTCATATACTCATATATATACTCATATACTCATATATATATACTTTTTTATATATATAATTTTTTTCTTTTTTTTGAGACAGAGTCTCACTCTGTTGCCCAGGCTGGAGTGCAGTGGTACAATTTCGGCTCACTGCAACCTCTACCTCCTGGATTCAAGAGATTCTCCTGCCTCAGCGTCCTGGGTAGCTTGGACTACAGACGTATGCCACCATGCCTGGCAAATTTTTGTATTTTTAGTAGAGACAGCGTTTCGCCATGTTGGCCAGACTGGTCTCGAACTGCTGAGGTCAAGCCATCCACCCACCTCGGCTCCCATAGTGCTGGGATTACAGGTGTGAACCACTGTGCCTGGCCCACTTTTATGTATTTTACATGCTGGGGATCTGCAGATGGTTTCTTAAAAAGAGTATTAGGGGTGGAATTCCCTACTAAAGGAAAAATAAAGTTTAAAACAGTGCCATAAACATGTCTTAATTCTCCCCCCAACCAAGATGTAAGATATTGTTATTATTATTTTTAGAGACAGGCTCTCACTCTGTCACCCAGACTGGAGTGACGCCATCATAGCTCACTGTAACCTCAAACTCCTGGGTGATCTTCCTGCCTCAGCCTCCTGAATAGTTAGGACTACAGGTGTGTGCCACCATGCTTGGCTAGTTAAAAAAATTTTTTTAGAGACAGTGTCTCGCTATGTTACCAAGGATTACCTTGAAATCCTGGAGTCAGCGATCCTCAGTCTCCCAAAGTGCTGGGATTATGGGTGGGAGCCACTGTGCCTGGCAGTTACTGTTTTCTTACTGATGTTCAAATGATCTTGTCCTTGGCCCCAAGAAGTTCATTCACATTGGCTCCCAGATCCTTCTGTCATCAGCCACATAACAAAACCAGATGTGAGCCTAATATGAGAAATATTATTTATTTACTTTAAATAAGTAATAGTTTATTTAGAGTAGTTATTTTTTATTGCTTTATACTTGAATACTGTGCTCGGCTATCCAAGTGTAACTTTAAATGGTTGAACTGTATGGTATGTGAATTATATCTCTGCAAAGTTGTTATAGAAAACATTATTCATTTATTGCACATTAATGCTAGAAAAATTGCAACCCCAGGCCGGGCGCGGTGGCTTGCGCCTGTAATCCCAGCACTTTGGGAGGCTGAGTAGGGCGGATTGCCTGAGGTCGGGAGTTCGAGAGCAGCCTGGCCAGCATGGTGAAACCCTGTCTCTACTAAAAATACAAAAATTAGCCGGACATGATAGCAGGTGCCTGTAATCCCAGCTACTCGGGAAGCTGAGGCAGGAGAATCACTTCACCTGGGAGGCGAAGGTTGCAGTGAGCCGAGATTGTGCCGTTACACTCCAGCCTGGACAACACAGCAAGACTCCATCTCAAAAAGAAAAGAAAAGAAAAGAAAAATTTAAACCCCATGGTTACTTTTAAGGCTTTCATTTTTATCTTAAATGAAAATATACAGTAAAGCACACACAGATTAATATTCTATCTCCCACGCATGTGATTTGGGGATTGACCACACCTTGCATTCCAGGGGCTGACTCAGCAGCCGGCTTTCAGCAGATTTCATCATTCCTTGGAGGGGAAGGAGATGCAGGGTGGGCTTTGCCAAAGGCCAGTGGAAGGAGCTCAGGCTTGGTGGCATCTAGTTTGCTTGTCTGGGCCTACTCCTTTGCATGGTATAACAAATGGCAAGTAAAAGTGAGGGACTGGTTTGTTGGTTAACTTTCTACTATCCCAAATTACTGGATTTTGGGTTATTTATTGATTGATGTTGATCTTTGCAGGAAGAACTAGTGTCCTGTAATCTCTTCATGTGGATTTCATTTTGCAGATATTCAAAATATTCCCACTGTCAGGAACATCCAAGAGAAGCAGTACTACCCAGAAGTTAGACAGAAGTGATTTGAGGACTATTTATTTATATTTTGGATTGTGGGTGCCATTTTTTCTCTGTTATCTCTGCTAACTTTCATGTTATTTATATCTTGCTTTGGATACACTTAAGGCGTTGAGTTTTACTTTTTGCCTCTAAAAAATTGACTGTTCGTTCCAAAGAACAAGACTGTGTACAGTTCTCCAGAACCAGACCAGAGATTTGGAATTATCTCCTTTAGATGTCTGTGGTTTGCATTTATTCACAAACAGAAACCTACAGAGGTATGTATTTGGGTTTGCTTGTGGGTGCATGCCCACCTACACAGAGCCTTGATTTTTCAGCATGAGCCCAGAAAATATGGTCATGGTGGTTGCTTATGTCATTAATATCAATTTTCTCATTTTGCTGAGTCAGATTTTAGATTATACCATCAGCCCATGGTTGGACACTATGGGGGCCCATTCAAGACCTGGAAGAACATTTGTTTCCTTGGCTTCAAAACTTCAAGAAGTGAATAACACCAACCCCGAGGCTGTTGAGTTGTAAAGTACGTCCTAAATCCTGGGTCGCATTTAATCATCTTCTCCCATTCCATTCTAGGGAAGGACATTCCCGGTCAGGCATCTCTGGTGTTTGATGTTGCATTATTGGACCTCCATAACCCTAAGGACAGCATTTCCATTGAGAACAAGGTAGTACCTGAAAACTGTGAGCGGATAAGTCAAAGCGGGGACTTTCTCAGGTATCATTACAATGGCACGCTTCTGGATGGCACCCTCTTTGATTCCAGGTAAGGAAATGATTAAAGTCTTCAATTACCAGAACATTGTATTAAATAAAGTCTGCCATTGGCTGGACCATGATTTAAATACTCTGTCAATGCTGATTCATAGTTGGCATTTTCATCTCTAATATAGGTTTCTATTTTCTGATACTTAGTTCTTCCCTCCCTTCCTCCCTCCCTTCCTTCTTTTCTTTCCTTTTTTTTTTTTTTTTTTTTTTTTTTTGGAGACAGAGTCTCGTTCTATTATCCAGTCTGGAGTGCAGTGTAGCTGCATGATTGTGGCTTTCTGCAACCTTGAACTCCTGGGCTCAAGCAATTCTCTCATCTCAGCCTCCTTAGTTGCTAGGACTGTGGGCGTGTACCACCATGCTTGGCTAATGTTTTATTTTTTGTAGAGATGGGCTTAAATTTATTCATAGGCTCTTGTAACCATCTCTTTCTTGGGGGCTGTTTTAGATGGTTCTGCAGGAAGACAGGAGAGACCCTCGACTCCCACCATCCCCCTATACTGTGCTTAGCTGTCCGGGTATAAACCTCATTATAGGGCCCAAGATGAGGAGTGGCCAGAAGTGATGTCAAGGAGGTACATTGGGCAGAGAATGTGCTTGATGCCAAGAGAACTGGGCTCTAGCCCCTGTGGTGCACTAGCTGTATGACTTTGGATACCGTTTGACTGCCTTGGACTTCATTTTTCCCTATTCCAGCACCTTTGTCAAGTAGATGGTTAGATTAAAGAGATAAGGTATGTGTCACAGTGCTTTACAAATTTCAGTGGCTGATCAGCTGGGTGGCACTGGTTGGATGCATTCAGCTCCCTTCTGGATGCTGGGTGCCATAGAGGCTAATTACTGGCCTCCTTTGTTGTTCAGAGTTTTGTTTTGTTTATCAGGCATGGCCTGCAATTGTAGAGATGGCTTGCATTTGGCCTGTCTTGCTCATTCCAGTGGCATGTGTTGTTTGAAACTACTCCTTTAGCTCCCAGTAGAGCAAACAAGTAGCGACAGCAACTTCCCTGTCTCTCTGAGGTGATAGACTTCTAGTTAATGGAGTCATCCAAAACCATTACAGAAGAATTTGTATATGGCATTATTTCATTTGAATAATTCATTCTTGTTCCTAGGATCTCTTTTAAATTTGTCATTTAAATTTTTTGGAAAAGAGTAATAGTTACATAGCTCAAAACCAAAACAAAGTATGCATTATATGTTATAAATTAGCCAGGCGTGGTGGCGGGTGCCTGCAATCCCAGCTACTCAGGAGGCTGAGTCAGGAGAATGACTTGAACCCAGGAGTCCGAGGTTGCAGTGAGCTGAGATCACGCCACTGCACTCCAGCCTGGGCAACAGAGCGAGACTCTGTCTCAAAAAAAAAAAAAAAAAAAGAAAAGATATGTTGTATACCTGTTCCTGTCTGCCTAACCTCCCTCTCTCCCCTACCACTTAGAGTTAACCATTTTTATTGGCTTCTATTTTTAATTTTCCCAATGTCTAGATTTTTTTTTTTTTTTGGGACAGAGTCTCACTCTGTCACCCAGGCTGCAGTGCAGTGGTGCAATCTTGGCTCACTGCAACCTCCGCCACCCGGGTTCAAGCGATTCTCCTGCTTCAGCCTCCCAAGTAGCTGGGGTTACAGGCACATACCACCATGCCTGGCTAATTTTTGTATTTTTAGTAGAGACGGGGTTTCACCATATTGGCCAGGCTGGTTTCGAACTTGTGGACTCCCAAAGTGCTGGGATTACAGTCGTGAGCCACTGCACCCAGCCTAATGTGTAGATTTTTAAAAATGCAAATATAAGCAAACACAAATGTTATTTTCCCCTCTCCAAAGTATATGGCTTTCAGAATATAGTATTACTAGGGAACAAAGTGGTGTTCTCCTTGATTTTTGTTACTCTGGGATTTTTCCATGCTAATACATAGAGAAAAATGCTCTATTTTTTACGTCTACATGGTGTCCCATTGGGTGAGTATATTGTATTTAGATAACCATTCTCCTACTGATGAACATTTGAGTTGTTTTTATCTTCTTCTGTTACCAAAAAAAAAATCATTTAGTGCACATGTGTATTATTCTTTGTTGCATTCCAGTGTGGTTCTATTCTTTATTCCCTGGAATTATATTTCCAATTGAAAGACCATTTTTCTGTGTATACCAGATTTCTGTTCACATAATGGAACCACAGTTTTCTTAGGTTTCAAAGAGCTTTCTGTTTTAGTACAGTGGGATCTAATCCATTCTAATAGCTGCATATATTTCATTGTGTAGACTTGCCTACATTTAGGTAATCAATCCTTGTTGTTTATCCTTTATGTTTCCTGTATTTTGACATTTAATTAAGGCTGCAGTAATTATTTTTGTAGGAAAATCTTAAAATATATGATTGTTTCCCTGGGATACATCTCTAGAAGAATCTCTGGGTCAAAGATTATGTGTATTTTTTTTTTTTTTTTTGAGATGGAGTTTCGCTCTTCTTGCCCAGGTTGGAGTGCAATGGTGTGATCTCGGCACACTGCAACCTCTGCCTCCTGGATTCAAGCAATTCTTGTGTCTCAGCCTCCTTAGCAGCTGGGATTACAGGCATGAACCACCACTCCCAGCTAATTTTGTGTTTTTAGTAAAGATGGGGGTTTCGTCATATTGGCCAGGCTGGTCTTGAACTCCTGACCTCAGGTGATCTGCCCGCCTCGGCCTCCCAAAGTGTTGGGATTACAGGCGTTAGCCACCGTGCCCTGCTTTTTTTTCTTTTTTTTTTCTTTTTGAGACAGAATCTTGCTCTGTTGCCCAGGTTGGAGTGCAATGGTGCGACTTCAGCTCACTGCAACCTCCACCTGCTGAGTTCAAGCGATTCTCCTGCCTCAGCCTCCCAAGTAGCTAGGATTACAGGCGCCTGCCACCACACCAGGCTAATTTATGTATTTTTGATAGAGACAGGGTTTTGCCATGTTGGCCAGACTGGTCTTAAACTCCTGACCTCAAGTGACCCTCCCGCCTCACCTCCCAAAGTGCTGGGATTACAGGCATGAGCCACTGCGCCCAGCGGTTATGTGTATTTTTACACCTTTTGATACATACTACCAAGTTGCCCTCAAGTAAGGTTTTACTCAGCATCACAGTTTAAGAGTATCCCATTCCCTGCAAACTTAGTAACACTAGGTATCGTTTAAAAATAATCTTGGCTAGGCTGGGCGTGGTGGCTCACACCTGTAATCTCAGCACTTTGGGAGGCTGCGGTGGGTGGATCACCTGAGGTCAGGAGTTCAAGACCAACCTGGCCAACATGGTGAAACCCCATCTCTACTAAAAATACAAAAATTAGCCGGGTGTGATGGCAGATGCCTGTAATACCAGCTCCTCGGGAGGCTGAGGCAGGAGAATAGCTTGAACCCAGGAGGCGGAGGTTGCAGTGAACCGAGATCACGCCACTGCACTCCAGCCTGGGGAGACTTCATCTCAAAAAAAAACAAAAAACAAAAAACAAAACAAAACAAAAACAAAAAAAGTTGGCTAATTTATGGGAGAAAAAAATGGTACCTATGGTTTTAATCTGAATTTTCAATTGCTATTGGGTTTGAAATTCCTTTGGATGTTTGTTTGAGTATCTTCTTTTGAACTATCTGTTCAGGTCCTTTGCCTGTTTTTCTATTTGGGGCATTGGCGTTTGTCTGTTTCTTGTTGATTTGAAGAGCTCTACACATTAAAAATATTAATTATTTTATGGTTGCATATTATTAAAAACATTTTCCTCAATTTATTTGCATGTCAATTTTGGTTGTTTTGATTTTTGACCCATTTAACTGTAAACCTTTTATGTTGTTAAATACATTAGACTTCCTCATTATGGTTCCTGTCTTCGGTGACTTGTTACAAAGTCTGTCCTCTTCCTAGAGTATATAAATGTTTGCCTGTATTTCCCTCAAGCCTTTTATTGGTTGCTTTTTTTTCTTTATTCTTTAAGATATTCTTTATCAGAATTTTTATTTTCAAAGGTACTAATATTCTTTTTTTTTTGAGACAGAGTCTCGCTCTGTTGCCCAGGCTGGAGTGCAGTGATGTGACTGCAGCCCACTGCAACCTCCACCTCCTGGGTTCAAGCAATTCTCTTCTGCCTCAGCCTCCTGGGTAGCTGGGACTACAGGCGTGCACCACCATGCCTGGCTAATTTTTTTGTATTTTCAGTAGAGATGAGGTTTCACCATGTTGGCCTGACTGGTATCAAACTCCTGGCCTCAAGTGATCCACTCGCCTGGACCACTCAAAGTGCTGGGATTACAGGCATGAGCCACTACTCTGGGCCAGAGGTAATGTGTCCTAATTGCATAATGGAAACAATGCAAAAATGTATAGCAAAAAATGTAAATTTCTTATCAGCCCCTTCCATTCTCACTAGCATGAGATAACCAGTGTTAACAACGTTCCGCAGTTCCTCTCTGTGCGCATAAATGCTTTCATATTTAAGTCTTTAATCCGTCTGGAATTTATTGTGGTATCACTGTGACAGGAAGGATTTAACTTTATTGTTTTCCAGGTGGTTAGCTAGTTTTTCCAACATCCTTCATGCATGACTCTATCATTTCCTTACTGCTCTAAAATGTGATTTTTGTTATGAACTAAATTCTTATATGTACTTTTGAGTCTTTGTGTAGAATTTTTATCCTTTACCTTCTATCTATTTCTAGGCCAACATCACACCTTTAGCTATGATTAATTAGTGTTAGCTTTTTAATTTGTATAGTAGAGGGCATTCTTTTTCTTTTTTAAAAAATAACTTTTTTTTCTACTAAGTGATGCATTGAAGTGATTTAAAATCCTGGAAGTATAGAAAGGTATACAGTGACAAATTTCCCTACTATCCTTGTCCAACCTCCCCTCTTCATAGGGAACCAGTGTTATTAATTTCTTTTTCAGGCACATGCCACCAGGCCTGGCTAATTTTTTTAGTATTTTTAGTAGAGGTGGGGTTTCACCATGTTGGGCCAGGCTGGTCATGAACTCCTGACCTCAAGTGATCCACCTGCCTCAGCCTCCCAAAGTGCTGGGATTACAAGTGTGACCCACTGTCCCCGGCCCAGTGTTATTAATTTCATAGGTCTTCCATACATATGTAATGAAGTACATATATGTATATATTTACCTTTTTAAATTTTTTATAAGAATGGTAGCTTGCTATATACTGCACCTTAAAAACAGCATTCTTAATTGTTTCTTTTTTCAGATGAATTTTAGCATTACTTAACTGAGCTTCCCACCACCACCAGATACACACCCCTGGGATTTTGATTGGAATTGCTTTAAAATTTGTAAGTTACTTTGGGCCAGCCATGGTGGCTCAGGCCAGGCACGATGGCTCACACCTGTAATCCTAGCACTTTGGGAGGCTGAGGCAGGTGGATCACTTGTGGACAGGAGTTCAAGACAAGCCTGGCCAACATGGTGAAACCCCATCTCTACTGAAAATACAAAAATTAGCTGAGTGTGGTGGCGCATGCCTGTAATCCCAACTGCTTGGGAGGCTGAGGCAGGAGAATCACTTGAACTCGGGAGACGAAGGTTGCAGTGAGCTGAGATCTTCCAGCCTCAGTGACAGAGTGAGACTCTGTCTCAAAAAAAGAAAAGGAAAAAGAACTTATAAGTTAGTTTAGGGGAGGACTGTTGACTTTGCTTTTCCACTGGGGAACAGGATGGTTTTCCATTTACTTGTCTTTAACTTTTAAAGTTATTCAGCGTTCACTACAATCAAGCCCACTCCGCCACTCCGTCTCTCCTTCAGAGGCTCTTTCCTGCCTCTCGGCTTGGCCCTTGCTGCCAGCCCGGTGCTTGTCCCTGAGGCAGATCCCACAGCCTTTGGTGTCTGCTGTCTCCCCTCTGCCATGGAATCTTTGTGACTATTCCAGTGGGCAGGGCAGCAGTCCCCGCTGTGGGTCCCTGCCGTCTCTCTCACCACTTGGTGTCCCTTCGTCGGGAGCCCACCACGTAGGTATCCTCCTCTTCCCTGAATGTCTGGTAGTGACTGCACATTGCTGGTGATCCCCAGGGTCCTGCAGGTGGGAACCTGGGGAGGGTGAGCCCTGCTCTGGCTGGAGGATGCTGGGAGCCGGCACGGTCCTCCTCTTCCCTGCTGTGTTCCCCTCTAGGCCTTCCTGGCCAGTGTACCAGGAGGAGGCTTGGAGCTGCTCAGCGTGGGGTGCTGTCCTTAGTGGGTGGGAAGAGGGACTCACAGCCTCCTCTGGGAATTTATGTGGACAATCTCCTGCTTCCTGGGTGAGGAGGGACATCTGTTGTGGTTCTTTCTTCATGCCCCATGACTTTGTGGTCTCTGAGGGGTATTGAGAAGGGAGAACCTCCACAGCTCTGCCTGTGTATTGACCCGGCCCCGCTCGGTGGTCTGGTCTCTCTTCTCCGGGACGTCATGCGCTGGCTGTGGGGTGAGGGAATGGCAGGACCGACCGGCTCTTTCAGGACAGGCTTTCTGCCTCATCGGCACCAGGTGGTGTGGGGAAGGGGTGCAGGTCACGTGGTCCAGTTTGATAGTGGACTTGGCATATGAAGTTTTATTATTCTGGAATAATTATGCTGTGGGGAATTGATTCCTCTTTTTACCAAACTCATGGTAATAGACTCACTCGGCAGTTTACACACAGGCTGGATCTCTCCCTGAGTGGACTTGGGGCTCCTGCCAGGAGCACTTGGGAAACCCAGGTATTCACAAGGGTGGCGTGGTGAGCAGAGGTGATACTGGGGGCCTTTTGTTGGGCTGTGGTAGAGACTGCGGAATTCATTGCTCTCAGTGTGTATGCTGCTTTCCTGGCGATCGGAATCTTCATGTCAGGCTGGGTGCTGTGGCTCAGCACTTTGGGAGGCTAGGGCAGGCAGATCGCTTGAGCCCAGGAGTTCGAGACCAACCTGGGCAACGTGGTGAAACCCCATCTCTACTAAAAATACAAAAATGAGCCAGGCATGGTATTGCACACTATAGCCCCAGCCACTTGAGGGGCTGAGGTGGGAGGATCAGTTGAGTCCAGGAGGTTGAGGCTGCAGTGAGCTGAGACCAGACCACGTCACTCCAGCCTGGGAGACAGAGCAAGACCCTGTCTCAAAAAAAAAAAAGTAATTAAAAAATAAAAACAGAATACTCATGTCCCACATGTGCAGATATCTTCTCTTTAGATATTGGAGACGTTGTCCCTGTGACACATTTGTAGTTTCTGATAAGGGCTATGTTCGATTCTGTTTTCTGTTTTGTTTTTTGTTTTCAAGACAGGGTCCCACTCTGTCACCCAGGCTGGAGTGCAGTGTTGTGATCTTGGCTCACTGCAACCTCAACCTCTCCGGCTCACGCAGTCCTCTGACTTCAGCCTCCTGAGTAGCTGGGACTATTGGTGTGTGCCACCACACCCAGCTAATTTTTGTAATTTTGTAGTAACAGAGTTTTGCCATGTTGCCCAGGCTGGTTGAGAGCTTGATTGTTTTCATTAACTTGACATGGTTATCAAGTATACAGGCTAGGCATGGTGGCTCATGCCTGTCAACCCAGTACTTTGGGAGGCCGAGGCAGGAGGATCACTTGATCCAGGAGCTCAGGACCAGCCTGAGCGACATAGTGGGACTCCATCTCTACAAAATATATATATATATATTTTATTAGCTAGGCATGGTAGCACGTGCTTCTGGTCCCAGCTACTTGGGAGGCTGAGGTGGGAGGATTGCTTGAGCCTGGGAGGTTGAGGCTGCAGTGAGCTGTCTGTGATGGTGCCACTGCACACCAGCCTGGGTGACAGAGTGAGACCTTGCCTCAGAAAAAGAAAGCATACTGTTCAGTTTACATTAGCTCCATTTCTGTGTGGTGCTTCTCATAACCCACACTGCATTCATAACCTGACTAAACCAGAGGGCTGCACAGTGTGTCTCTACAGGTGGCTGTTCACATGCTATGTGGGGGTTCCTATTTACCCTTCCAGGGGAGCGTGTTTCTTGGCTGTGTCCTCAGATGCTATGGTTTACGCTGTTCTGGAGTCTGGAGGCCTCTGTGTGCTTTTGCATCTCTGTCCCAACTAATTTGCACAGCTGCTGTGGAGGCCCTCATGAATGACCTCTTTCTTTCCTTTCTTCTTTTCTAGCTACTCTCGGAACCGCACGTTTGACACGTACATTGGGCAGGGCTACGTGATTCCTGGGTTGGATGAAGGTCTACTTGGTGTTTGCATTGGAGAGAAGCGAAGGATTGTGGTCCCTCCTCACCTGGGGTATGGAGAGGAAGGAAGAGGTGAGCATCAGCATCACCTGCCTTCCTCACTAGCTGTGGCTGCTTCCACATTGCTTGGAACAGGGCTTCTTTTTCTTTTTCTTCTTTTTTTTTTGAGATGGGGTCTCCCTCTGTCACCCAGACTGGAAAGTGTAGTGTGTGATCATTGCGTACTATGGCCTGGAACTCTTGGCCTCAAGTGATCCTCTTGCCTCAACCTTCGGAGTAGCTGGCACTACAGGCACGCACCACCACACCCTGTACACAGCTTCTTGAGAGCCAAAATATTGAAGCTAAAGTCCAGCCCAAGACTGGAATGCCCAAATAGATTTAGTTTCTAGAGTTGTCCTGTTCTTTCTTCTTGTTTCTCTGCCCATTTTCCTTTACCTTTTGAAAATGTTAAATCCTACACCAAAGTCGAAAGCACTTTATAGTGAATTCCACTTAGTTTTGCCAGTTGTTAGCATTTTGCTATATTTGATCTTTTTATATGTATTTATTTATTTTGGGCTGAACCATTTGAAAGTAAGTGCAAAAGCCCCTCTTTGGTTTTTCTTTTATATGTTATAAAATTCACCCATTTAAGTATACAATTTAATGATTTTTAGAAAATTTAGTGGGTTATGCAACTATCATTACAATCCTGTTTTAGAACATTTTTGTCACCCTCATACCTCACTTCTTTTTAAAAGTTACACAAATCATACATGTTGACTTTAGAAAAAGAAAATACAGATAAGCAAAGAAATCCTGCCACCCAGAAATAAATAGTTTTTTCCCTTGTTTTTCTTTTTTACTTTTTTTTTTTTTTTTGAGATAGAGTCTCATTCTGTCACCCAGGCTGGAGTACAGTGGCACGATCTCAGCTCACTGCAACCTCTGCCTCCTGGGTTCAGGTGAGTCTCGTGACTTAGCCTCCCAAGTAGCTGGGGCTACAGGCATGTGCCACCACGCCTGGCTAATGTTTTTTAAAATTTTCAGTAGAGATGGGGTTTCACTATGTTGGCCAGGCTAGTCTCGAACTCCTGGCCTCAAGTGATCTGCCCGCCTTGGCTTCCCAAAGTACTGGGATTACAGATATGAGCGTCATGCCTTGCCAGAAATAAATATTGTTAATCTTAATCTGGTAGGCAGAATATTCAGCCCCTCAAAGTGTCTATGTTCTAATCCCCAAAACCTGTGAGTATGTTACCTTACTTTATTTATTTATTTTGTTTTGAGACAAAGTCTTGTTCTGTTGCCCAGGCTGGAGTGCAGTGGTAAGGTAAGATCCTAACTCACTGCAGCCTTCAGCTTCTGTGTTAAAGTGATCCTCCTGCATCAGCCTCCTGAGTAGCTAGGACTACCTGTGTGTGCTACCATGCACAGCTAATTCAAAAACAATTTTTTTTTTTTTTTTTTTGTGAAGACAGACATGGTCTCACTATGTTTCCCAGGCTTGTCTGGAACTCCTGAGCTCAAGCAATTCTCCCACCTTGGCCTTCCGAAGTGTGGGATGACAGGTGTGAGCCACCATGCCTAGCCTCCTGTTACCCTATTAAAAGGGACTTTACAGATTTGATTAAGGATCTTGAGATGGGAATAGTATCCTGGATTATCCAGGTAGCCTCACAATACTTGCAACAGTCCTTGTAAAAGGGAGGCAGGCGGTCAGACTGGGGAAAAAGTGCTAAACTGCTGACTTAGAAGATACAGAAGGAGGACCCTGTCAGGGAATGAAGGTGGCCCCAAGAGGCTGGAAAAGGTAGGAAACACATTCTCCCCGGCAGCCTCCAAAAGGAACACATCCCTAACAATACCTTGAATTTATGCTTCTGCCTTCCAGAATTAGGGGAATCCGTTTGCGTTGTTTTAAGCCAACAAGTTTGTGGTAATTAGCTGCAGCCACAGTAGGAAACAAATGCAGCCATGAAGTGAACGTCCTTCTGTACCTTTGAGTGTATGTATAGATTTAAAAAAAAAATGCCCACCTACACTAATCAATACGGACAAACACGGGATTGTCTATGCGTATTACTTTGTGATTTCTCTCTTCACCCAATTTGTGGTGAACAACAGATAATGTTGTGAACAACTTTCTATGCTATGTATTTTAATGGCTGCTCCTTCGCTCAGGAACAGTTGATGGAGTATTTCTTTTGTTTTCGTATTCTTTTGCTGATGGAGGCTGGCCTTGTTGGCTGTACATTTTTTTTTGCTAGTTCTGTTCTGTTTTTTGTTGATACATCATATGGATCTTGAGAGTTTTCCCAGTAGTGTTCATCCCAGAGGATCCAAGAAATGTCAAGTTGGTTGGAAAGTAGGTTGTACCATGGAGAAATATTTTTTTCTCCCTGACTTAAATTTCTGATTGATTAAACCACAACAGATCACAGCTTAAGATCCATTCAACAGGCCTTTCTTCACATGTCCTGCTGGTCTAGTGTCTTGATGCTCTATTGCTTTTTATTGTGTAGATTTCTACTTCTAGTCAAATATAAACAGAAACAGATAAATACTTTCTGAGTGTTCTTGTTTCATTATGGCCTGAGGACTAATCTTTCCTTTCTTTGAAAAGAATGCATTGATGGAAAACATTTGCTTAAATTACTTTTTTCCTCTTGGCTTTCTATCAAGTATGAGACAGAGCTCTGCAAAGAATTATATAAGCCTCTGGGAAGCAGCCGAAGGCTCATAAATTTTCTGCGCAATGAGACTGCATCATCCTGAGTCACGTTGCTGTGGGAGGAGGGCACCCTGAGTGACCCTGAGGTATCAACCCCAAGCGCTCTTGAGTGGAGTCTGCCTCTGTCCTCTCCTGATCAGCACCCTTGGCCTCTTTGTGGGGGTTACATAGGAGCCCATGCTGATCCCTTTGTGGGGGTTACATAGGAGCCCGTGCTGATCCCTGAGGGGCTGAGCCGAGGGGGGTCAGGATGCAGAAACTGTCTACTCAGTGGCTGCTTCACTGCATACCACGGGGCCAGGCACATTGTGAATGTCTGGCAAATATTTGTGGGAGGAATGAATTGTGGGCTGTCCCTGTGCTCTCAGCCTCTGTCAGCATTTCATTCTGTTCACAGCCATTTTCCCCTGCAAGATTGGTGGAGGGGAAAGGGTAGGCCTCCTGGGAGAGGTTCTGGATCTTTCTGCCATCTGCTTTGTTCCCTGGGTCAGCCCTGAAATTAGGGCATTTGGATGGGTTTGCAGCCTCAAAGTGGGGAATGGATTCTGCCTGCGAGGTTGTGTCAGCTTCACTTCATCGATAGCTTGCTGTTCCTCAACTTCCAGATTACCTTTTGAACACCCTTTTAGGAAAGAGAGGAAAGTTAATATATGACATTTTTACCCATTTTACCCACAGTGTGTCTGGGACTTCTTGCACATGAACTCATTCAAACCTGGAAACAGTCTTCTGAGGCATCATTACCCTCATTGTTTAGAAAGATAATGAGGCCCAGAGAGTTCCACCCATGTGTCCAAGGCCACAATCGCTAATCCATGATGGAGCTGGAATTGGACCCAGTGCTCTCTGACCCGTGTATGTCCTAGACAGACAGAAAGAATGAGTCCCCATTAGGTAGTGACTTGTTGATACTTACATGTGGAGAACCGAGACCTCAAACCAGAAGTTCCAGAGCTCTCAGAGGAAACCCACCCGCTCAGAGGAAACCCACCTTCCTCAGAGGAAACCCACTCCCCTCAGAAGAAACCCACCCTCATGGAGGAAACCCACTCCCCGCAGAGGAAACCCACCCCCCCGCAGGGGAAACCCACCCCCCGCAGAGGAAACCCACCTCCCGCAGAGGAAACCCACCTCCCGCAGAGGAAACCCACCCCCAGCAGAGGAAACCCACCTCCCGCAGGGGAAACCCACCCCCTGCAGGGGAAACCCACCTCCCGCAGGGGAAACCCACCCCCCGCAGAGGAAACCCACCGCCCCGCAGGGGAAACCCACCCCCCGCAGAGGAAACCCACCCCCCCGCAGAGGAAACCCACCCCCAGCAGGAGCTACAGAGTTTCTTGGGTGGGCTGTTGGCTGCTTTAAGTTTTTGTCATCTGTGTCTCTTCTGAGGGAGGCATCCTCATGGTAAGAACAGAATGATGACTTCTGTGCTGGTTAAGGGTTTATACAGAGAGGAGGCTGGTGTTGGGGCCACGCTGGACTATCACTGCCTGTTTGCTGGTCAGCACTCATTTCTATACTTAATCTACAAATAGCTTTGTGGAAGTCAGACCAAGATAGAGGGATAGAGGTTTGAGGCCTTGGTGCTGCCTGGGGTAGGTGGGGTCTATGGTTCAAGGTTCTGATCTTCGTTTTTGCAGGCCGAGAAACTCCATCTATCCATCCATCAAAGATTTATTGAGTTTCTTCATGACCAGGCCCTGCTCACGGTGTTAGGGATTCTGCAGAGAGAAACACAAACAAAACTTCCCACGCACACAGAGAGTGTTTCCTTGTTGACGCCCTCAATAATGTGTGTGCCTCAGAGGTTATCAGGCACCTGGTAGACTGACTCACGTTCACTTCCTAGCAGCTGACATACCCACCTGATGCTACATGGTTCCTTGATTGGGTGTGTATCGACCTCTACACTGGTTGGAATTCTTGTGCCTGGAATCCTTGGGGCCTGAGAGACTGAGTTCATTTGACTGCTGACATCAGATCCCAGGGATGTGGGTGGTTCCAGATGCATGCCTTTTTGCCCTGGAGAAGGCCCTGCACCCGAATGCATCTTGGAGGGGAGATTATATTTGAATTGACAAAATTTGGTGACTGCTTAGCTCAGTGTTAGAAGTTTTTGAAATTTGTGGTAAAATATACTCGACATCTTTACCATTTTAAGTGTACAGTTTAGTGGCATCAAACATATTCACAATGTTGTATAACCATTACTACCATCTACACTCAAAACTCTTTTATCATCCCCAACATAAACCCATTACACAATAACTCCCGATTCCTACCTCCCCCCAACCTCTGACAACCACCTTTCTTTCTGTCTCTACCAATTTGCCTATTCTAAGTGCCTCATTTAAGTGGAATCATACAATATTTCTCTTTCTGTGTCTGTCTTATTTTACTTAGCATACCATTTTCAAGGTCTATTGATATTTTAGCATTTATCAGAATTTCAAGCTGGGCGCAGTGGCTCATGCCTGTAATCCCAGCACTTTGGGAGGCTGAAGCAGGTGGATCACCTGAAGTCAGGAGTTCAAGATCAGCCTGGCCAACATGGTGAAACCCTGTCTCTACTAAAAACACAAACATCAGCCAGGTGTGGTGGCACGTCTGTAATATCAGCTGAGGCAGGGGAATTGCTTAAACCCGGGGGACGGAGGTTGCAGTGAGCTGAGATCACGCCACTGCCCTCCAGCCTAGATGACAGAGCAAGACTCCATCTCAAAAAAAAAAAAAAAAAAAAAAAAAAATTAATTCCTCTTTTCTGGCTAATAAATTTCATTCCTTTTTATTGCTGAATGAATATTCCATTGGATGTATATACTATATTTTGTTGATCAATTCCTCTGGTGGTGAATACTTGGGCTGTTTCTACTTTTTGTCTATTGTGAATAATGCTTAATGCTTCTGTGAATATGAGTGTACAAATATCTGTTCGCATCTCTAGTTTCAATTCCTTTGTGTATATACCCAAGAGAGATATTTTTATTTAATGTTTTATTGAAATATAATTCACATACTATAAAAGTAATCATGTTAAAGTTTACAATTTAGTTGTTTTTAGTATATTAACCAGGTAACAGCTATTACCTCTACCTAATTCCAGCACATTTTCATCACTCCAAAAACTAACCCATAACCATTAGTGGTCACTCTCCGTACCCTCTTCCCATCCACCCCCTCCCCCAGTGCTGGCAAAGAAGCCAGCCTTTTGTGTCTGGCTTCTTTCACTTAGCATAGTGTTTTCGGGTTCATTCCCAGCTGATTTTAATGGGTTGCCAAGGTTGAGAAACCATAGATCTGCCTCTGCAGACACCCACCCTGTCCACGTGTGTTAGCTTCCCACGCAGAGCCGTCCGTGGCCCTGGCTCTGAGCAGCCTTCTGGCCAATGGCAGGCTGTATTTCCTGGTTCCTGTGGGAAGGAGCCTGCACCCCACTCCACCCACACCAGCAGCCCCTGTTAGGAGTGAGTAGCGGGCACCTGTGTTCTGCTATAAAGCACACCCTTCTCAAATTATTACCTTTACCTTTGGCCAGCCCCAAAATTTGTACCTCAGTGTTCTCAGGATTTTCACGAGAATTAAACAATGTTTAATTTAGAAGAGTGTCTGGTACTCAATAAACGCCTATTAAATATGAGCGTGAGTGTGTTTCTATTAGAGAGAGAGATAGGAGAGAGACCAATCAAGAAACAGACACAGAAAAGTGCGTGTGGGGACGGGAGGTGAGGAGGGGCTGTTGGTGTTTGTATATCTCTATCTGAATTTTGTCATTAGCTGTGTTATTCTCTTGAATAAGTAATATCATGTCTGAGTTTTTCTTTTCTTTCTTTCTTCTTTTATGAGGACACAGTCTCTGTTGCCAAGGCTAGAGTACAGTGGTGCAATCCTAGCTCACTGTAGCCTTGACTTCCTGGCCCCAAGCAATCCTCCTGCCTCAGTCTCCCGAGTATCTGGGACTACAAGTGCTCACCACCACGCCCAGCTAATTTTTTTGTAGAGACACTTGGCTGTGTTGCCCAGGCTGGTCTCGAACCCCTGGCCTCAAGTGATCCTCCCACCTTGGACTCCCAGAGTTGAGATTACAGGCATGAACCACCACCATACCTAACCTGAGTTGGTTTTCTTATATGTAAAATGCTGATGATAATGAAATATGTCCTTCACTCTAGGTAACATGATTTAAAAATATTTTACATTTAAACTTCTCTGAAATGATTTGGGCTGGGGGGCGTATTACAAATGATGCATATGTTTAAGTGTCCCCCACGCTCCTGGAAAGCTGTCGTTACATTCCTGGTGTTATGGCCATGCCTACCCCGTAAGGTTGCTGCAGGGACTTAAAGGGAAAATGTAGGTGAAAAATACTTTGGCAAACTGTAAAACATTATTCAGATGTGAGCTACTGTCTTCAAAAGTGGAAATTATGGAAAAGTTAATTAATAATTTAGTATAGAACAAATAGGATGTATTCTAAAAGCACCTGTGACTGTTAGGGGTACAATCATGAGGGACAGGTGTCTTTTTCTTTACGAAGTTTATGTTATGCTTTTCTTGAGCAGTGGTCGGACATTGGAGTGATTTCACTCTGCGGCTGATTTCCTCACCCCACTTCTTACTTCCGGTGGGCGAGGGGCAAGTGTTAATTTGGCTGGGCTTGAGTTTCCTCATTTGTGATCAACTTAGCCACTTGTCTTTCAGGCTGAACGATGCCATGGGGCAATAGTCCATAGTCTTGAATTTTAGTCCAAACTGTGCTCATTATGGGCTGTGGGACCCAGGGCAAATCTGTGCCTCCATTTATCGACCTGTAAAATGAGGATGAGGTTACATCTAATGGCCCTTTCAGCATCAGTCTTGGAGTCCTCCTAGGGTTTCGTATCTGGGTGCCCGTTTTCCTCACTTGGAGGGGCCTTGAGGACATACCTGGTGATACTGGGGGGGCCCGTGTGCTGCAGCCTGCAGGGGTCATTCATTCATTCCCCGTGTCTGTCCTTTAGGGAATATCCCCGGCTCGGCTGTGCTGGTGTTTGACATCCATGTGATCGATTTCCACAACCCTTCGGACTCCATCAGCATCACCTCCCACTACAAACCCCCTGACTGCTCAGTGCTGAGTAAGAAGGGAGATTACCTCAAATATCACTACAATGCCTCACTTCTGGATGGGACCCTGCTGGACTCCACGTAAGGGCAACCAGAATGTTGTGGGAGTGAGCCTGGAGGGTGACAGTCGCGTGCTCCCACCATCCTCCTCTCGTGGGTAGATGCTGGTTGAGAGCTTTTATCTCCATGCCGCCCCACTGCATAGCTCGCGCCTGTGTCACTGCTCAGGTGCATTATGTTACGTTTCCGATTCATGGTCTTGCCCTGCTCCAGGTCATTTTTCACCCCATGAAATTGTCTTTCTGACAAGCAGATCTCATCATATAACTGCTGTCTTTCCTTCCTTCCTTCTTTTTTTTTTTTTTTTTGTTTTTGAGACGGAGTCTGGCTCTGTCGCCCAGGCTGGAGTGCAGTGGCCGGATCTCAGCTCACTGCAAGCTCCGCCTCCCGGGTTTACGCCATTCTCCTGCCTCAGCCTCCCGAGTAGCTGGGACTACAGGCGCCTGCCACCTCGCCCGACTAGTTTTTTTTTGTATTCTTTAGTAGAGACGGTGTTTCACCGTGTTAGCCAGGATGGTCTCGATCTCCTGACCTCGTGATCCGCCCGTCTCGGCCTCCCAAAGTGCTGGGATTACAGCCTTGAGCCACCGCGCCTGGTCCCTTCCTTCCTTCTTTCCTTCCTTCCTTCCTTCCTTCCTTCCTTCCTCCCTCCCTCCCTCCCTCCCTCCCTTCCTCTACTTTCCTGTCTTTTCTTTCTCTTTCTTTCTTTCTTTCTTTCTTTCTTTCTTTCTTTCTTTCTTTCTTTCTTTCTTTCTTTCTTTCTTTCTTTCTTTCTTTCTTTCTTTCTTTCTCTCTTTCTTTCCTTCCTTCCTTCCTTCCTTCTTTCCTTCCTTCCTTCCTTCCTTCTTTCCTTCTTTCTTTCTCTCTTTCTTTCTCTCTCTCTCTCTCTTTCTTTCTTTCTTTCTTTCTTTCTTTCTTTCTTTCTTTCTTTCTTTCTTTC